>NW_028288884.1:0-184070 GCF_059628265.1 Tinamus guttatus | reverse complement strand
CCAGCCTGGGAATAAGCCCGCCAGTGGCGGCGCAGCGGGAGCCCGCGGCAGCCAATAGGAGGGAAGAAGGGCGGTTTGGCCACGCCCCCATGGACCGCACCATTCCGGGTAGGGATGGGGGGGGGTACGGGAGATCCCACCGTGTCCGGGGTGGCGGGGGGGGGGGGGCCGGGGACGCGACGGGCGACGGTGACGCGCGTGGCCGTGTCTGGCCCCAGAGTCTTTATTGCCCCCCCGCGGGCGCGCGGGGCCGCGTCCCGGGGCACCTCCGCGTGCCGGAGCCCCGCGGGGTGACGGAGCGTCTCCGGGTGACGCCGCACGGCCGGGTGACACAACACCCCGCGGCGACACAGCAACACCCCGCGGCGACACAGCAACACCCCCGGCTGCCGGGGGCCGCTGCAGCCCGGTCGTTGGAGCCCCCCGCGGTGACGGAGCATCCCCGGGTGCCGCAGCCCGTCCGGCGGTGCCGCCAGCCCCGCGCAGGGCCGGGCCGGGGCCCCGGCGTCCGGGCGGCTCAGGGGGCGCCGGGGGGCTCGGGCTCGAAGAGCTCCTTGTAGAGGGGCGGGAAGGCGGCGAGCGGCCCCGCGGGCTGGCGGCGCCGGAACGCCTGGAGCTCCTCCACGTGCCGCGCGCACAGCGCCCGCAGGCGGCCCTTGGGCGGCAGCTGCGCGCGGGGACACGCGTGTCAGCCGGGGAGCACGCGCGTGTCACCCGGACGTGTGTGTGTCACCCGGGCGTGCGTGTGTCAGCCGGGGAGCACGCGTGTGTCACCCGGACGTGTGTGTGTGTGTCAGCCGGGGAGCACACGTGTGTCACCCGGGGACACGCGTGTGTCACCCGGACGTGTGTGTGTCACCCGGGCGTGCGTGTGTCAGCCGAGGAGTATGTGTGGGTCACCCGGACGTGTGTGTGTGTGTGTCAGCTGGGGAGCACGCGTGTGTCACCCGGACGTGTGTGTGTGTGTCTGCCGGGGAGCACGCATGTGTCACCTGGACGTGTGTGTGTGTGTGTCAGCCGGGGAGCACGCGTGTGTCACCCGGACGTGTGTGTGTGTCAGCCGGGCATGCGTGTGTCAGCCGGGGAGCACGTGTGTGTCAGCCGGACGTGTGTGTGTGTCAGCCGGGGAGCACGCGTGTGTCACCCGGACGTGTGTGTGTCACCCGGGGACACGCGTGTCAGCCGGGGAGCACGCATGTGTCACCCGGACGTGTGTGTGTGTGTGTCAGCCGGGCAGCACGCGCGTGTCATCCGGACGTGTGTGTGTCACCCGGGGACACGCGTGTCAGCCGGGGAGCACGTGTGTGTCAGCCGGACATGTGTGTGTGTGTGTCAGCCGGGGAGCACGCGTGTGTCACCCGGACGTCTGTGTGTGTCACCCGGACGTGTGTGTGTGTGTCAGCCGGGGAGCACACGTGTGTCACCCGGGCATGTGTGTCACCCGAGCATGCATGTGTCAGCCGGGGAGCACGCGTGTGTCACCCGGACGTCTGTGTGTGTCACCCGGACGTGTGTGTGTGTGTCAGCCGGGGAGCACGCGTGTGTCATCCAGACGTGTGTGTGTCACTCGAGGACACGCATGTCAGCCGAGGAGCACGTGTGTGTCACCTGGGCATGTGTGTGTGTGTCAGCCGAGGAGCACCTGTGTGTCACCCGAGCATGCGTGTGTCAGCCGGACAAGTGTGTGTGTGTCAGCCGGGGAGCACGCGTGTGTCACCCGGACGTGTGTGTGTGTCACCCGGGCGTGCGTGTGTCAGACGGGGAGCACGCGTGTCAGCTGAGGAGCACATGTGTGTCATCCGGACGTGTGTGTGTGTGTCAGCCAGGGACACGCGTGTGTCATCTGGACGTGTGTGTGTGTCAGCCGGGGAGCACGTATGTCAGCCGGGGAGCACGTGTGTGTCACCCGGACATGTGTGTGTGTGTCAGCCAGGGACACGCGTGTGTCATCTGGACATGTGTGTGTGCCACCCGGGGAGCACGTGTGTCAGCCGGGGAGCACGCGTGTGTCACCCGGACGTGTGTGTGTGTGTCAGCCGGGGATACGCGTGTGTCACCCGGGCGTGTGTGTGTGTGTCACCCGGGCGTGTGTGTGTGTCAGCCGGGGACACGCGTGTCAGCCAGGGAGTACACGTGTGTCACCTGTGTGTGTGTGTGTCACCTGGGGACACGCGTGTCAGCTGGAGAACATGCGTATGTCACCCAGGCGACACGCGTGTGTCACCCAGACATGTGTGTGTGTCACCCACACAATGTGCATGTCACCCGGGGAACGTGTGTCACCCGGGCACGCGTGTGTGTCACCCGGGCGCCGCTGTGACCCCAGCCCCATGCACTGAGCTGGCCGGCCTCAGCCCATGGCCCCCTGTGCCTCCCACCCCAGGGTACCCCCCACCCCATGACACCCCAATGACCCCCGCACAGCTCCCCCCTCTCCATGACACCCCCAAGGGCCCCCCCAGGGGCACCCCACAGTTCCCCGACCCTACGGCACCCCCGTGCCCCCAGTGACACCCCCTGATTCCCAACATCCTGGGGCACTTCCAAGGGGGGACCCCCCTGTGACACCCTCCCGCGACACCCGTCACCCCGTAGCACCCCATGTCCCCCCCACGGCCCCCCCAAGGGCACCCCCGTGCCCCCCCACGGCCCCCTCCCGGGGTTGTCCCCACGCCCTGTCCCTCCGGCAGCGCCACCTTGGCCAGGATGCCCTCGCGGTGGCTCTTGCGGAGCAGGAGGCGGAAGGCGACCTCCAGCTCTCCCTGCAGCCGGGCCACCTTGGCCCGCTCCTGCAGCCACGGGTGGCCTGCGGGGACGGGGCCACGGGGGCCACGGGGGTGAGGACGGGACCCGATGGGGGTGGCAGGACAGAGGATGGGGATGGGGTGGGAACGGGAGAGGGATAGGACGGGGATGGGGTCATGATGGGAACACGATGGGGACAGGGTAGGATGGGATGGGGACAGGGACAGGCGGAGCGATAGGAAGAGGCCGGGGTGGGATGTGGATGGGGATGGGATGTGGATGGGGACAGGGATGGCAGGAGGCCAGGGATGGGGATGGGGACAGGGATAGGCAGAGGGATAGGAGGAGGCCGGGGTGGGATGTGGATGGGGACAGGGATGGCAGGAGGCTGGGAATGGGGATGGGGATGGGGACAGGGATGGCAGGAGGCTGGGGCTGAGGATGGGGACAGGCATGGGGCTGGGGACAGGGATAGGCAGAGGGACAGGAGGAGGCCAGGACTGGGATGTGGATGGGGATGGGATGTGGATGGGGATGGGATGTGGATGGGGACAGGGTTGGCAGGAGGCTGGGAATGGGCATGGGGACAGGGATGGCAGGAGGCTGGGGATGGAGGTGGGGATGGAGACAGGGATAGCAGGAGGCCAGGGATGGGGATGGGGACAGGGATAGGCAGAGGGATAGGAGGAGGCCAGGGATGAGATGTGGATGGGGATGGGATGTGGATGGGGACAGGGATGGCAGGAGGCTGCAAATGGGGATGGGGATGGAGACAGGGATAGCAGGAGGCTGGGAATGGGGATGGGGACAGGGATGGCAGGAGGCTGCAGATGGGGATGGGGACAGGGATGGCAGGAGGCTGTGGATGGGGACAGGGATAGGCAGAGGGATAGGAAGAGGCCAGGGATGGGGATGTGGACAGGGATGGCAGGAGGCTGGGGCTGAGGATGGGGACAGGCATGGGGCTGGGGATGGGGACAGGGATAGGCAGAGGGATAGGAGGAGGCCAGGAATGGAATGTGGATGGGGATGGGATGTGGATGGGGACAGGATTGGCAGGAGGCCGCGGATGGGGATGGGGACAGGGATGGCAGGAGGCTGTGGATGGGGACAGGGATAGGCAGAGGGATAGGAAGAGGCCAGGGATGGGGATGTGGATGTGGACAGGGATGGCAGGAGGCTGGGGACGCGGCTGGGGATGCGGATGGGGACGGGGATGCGGACGGGGCCGGGCCGGGCGGCGCTCACTGGCGTTGACCAGGACCAGCGCGGTGAACAGGGCCACCTCGCTCTCGGAGAAGTGCAGCGAGCAGAGGCCGTGCGCCAGCTCGAAGATGGAGCCCACGAGCTCGGGGCAGCCTGGGGACGGGGACCCTTCGTCAGTGGCCCTCGTTAGGGCCCCGTCCCCCGCCCCGCCGTCCCCCCCTACCCAGGGACTTGAAGAGCTCCGGCCCGGCGAACTTGCCCTCGAAGAAGACGGTGCGGTTCTCGGCGTTGAAGGCCCGGCACATCCTCACCAGCACCACCTCCATGGCGCCTGCGGGGCCGCGCGCTCACGGGGACGTCCCTGCGGCGCCGCGCGATCCCCGGGCGTCCCCAACCCGGCAAAGTGTCCCGTGGGGCTGCCACCCCCACGGGGCACCCGAGCATCCCCTGAGGAGTGTCACCCCCAACGGGACCGGGGTGTCCCTTGGGGACCATCATCCCCCTGGTGGCACCAGAGCATCCCCTGGGGATTGTCACCGCCAATGGGACTGGCACACCCCCTGGGGAACGTCACCCCCATGGGGCACCCGAGCATCCCCTGGGGTCCATCACCCCCAGCGAGACCAGACCATCCCCTGGGGACCATCATCCCCCTGGTGGCACCAGAGCATCCCCTGGGGACTGTCACCTCCAATGGGACCGGGGTGTCCCTTGGGGACCATCACCCCCATGGTGGCATCAGAGCACCCCCTGGGGACCGTCACCCCCAGTGGAACCGGGGCATCCCCTAGGGACCGTCACCCCCATGGGGCACCAAAACATCCCCTGGGGACTGTCACCCTCATGGGGCACCAGAGCATCCCCTGGGGACCGTCACCTCCAATGGGAATGGGGCACCCCTTGGGGACCGTCACCCCCATGGGGCACCAAAACATCCCCTGGGGACCGTCACCCTCCTGGGCCACCAGGATGGGCCTGCAGGGACGTGGGGACAGCAGGAGCCCCCAGGGCTGGGGACGAGGCCCCGGCAGGGGCACTGGGGACCCTGCTGCAGCGCGGGGACGCAGGGGACGGGGCCACCCGCCGTACCCGCCTTGAGCAGGACGATCTGGTCGTTCTGGCAGAGCTCCATGAAGCCGCCCATGCGCTTGGCGAACTCCACCACGTGCTGGATGGCCTCGGTGATGCGCCCGGCGCAGCGCTCCCACATCTGCGCCGAGGACTGCGCGGCGCCGCGGGTCACCCCGTGGGGACGCGGACCCGGCCCCGCGTCGTCCCCGGCCCCGCGCTCACCTGCTTCTGGTAGGCGCCCACCTCGTCGCGGGAGAAGGTGTCCCAGCGCCGCAGCTGCAGCTCCTCGGCGCGCAGCTGGCACGTCTCCCGGTGCGACTTGAGGACGTTCTGCGTGAGACGCTCTGCGGGGACGCGTGGGGACGTGGCCATGGCTCCCGCCTTGTCCCCGAGCCACCACGAGCCCCACTGCAGCGCGGAGCCCCATGTGCTGCTTGTCTTGGTGTCCCCCCCGGCTTGTGGCACCCGTGGAGCCGGGTCCCACTGGCCCTTGGGACTGATCGAGCCAGGTCCCCCCTGCATGTGGCACCCAGCAGTGACAGAGGCAGCTCCCCAACCATCCGGCACCCCGTGGTGACGGAGCCACCTCTCACAGGCTGTGGCCAGGTCCCACCTGCGTGTGGCACCCGGCAGCGATGGAGCCGGGTGCCGGCACCGTTTGGCACTGTTGGTGACAGAGCCGGGTGCCACGAGCCCTGGTGCCCACCCAACCAGGTGCCCCCAGCCCTGGTCTCACCGATGTCGGCGCCGGAGGCGCCGGGGGCCTCCAGGAGGCTGCAGAGGCCGGTGTAGGAGTCCAGGGCGTCCCCGGTGCCCTCGGGACCCCGCTTGGCCCCGGCCGCCCGGCCCGGCTCCAGCTGGGGCTCGGGCAGCGCGCGGGGCTCCAGGGCAGCCCAGGGCGCCGCTCTGCCCTCCGCGCGGCCGGGCTCCCCGTGGGCGGCCGGGGACAGCGGCGGGTGGCCCCGGCGTCCCCCGGGGAGGCCCAGGGCGAACGCGGCGGCCGGGGGGGCCTCGGCGCCCCGTTCGCGCTCGCGCTGCTCCAGCTGCTGCTGCACCTCGGCGTGTAGCCGGTCCCGCTGCTTCTTGGACATGCGCCCGAACTTGACGGCTGTGGGGACACACGCGAGCCTGAGCGTGCAAAGGGCGCCCGGGGGTGCCCGTGGGTGCACCTGGCTGCTTGCACACCCAGGGGTGCACGGGGGGCGCGTGGACGTGTGTGGGTGTGGGCGCTGCACGTGCACCCGCAAAGCGCACGCTTGCAGGGCAGGATGCACAACTGCGTGTGCAAAGTGCCCCTGCAGTGGCAGTGTGTGTGTGCAAAGAGCCTGCACTGTGCAGCGCATGCACAAGCATACAAAGTGCCTGCAGTGCGTGCATGGGTGTGCAACATGCCCGCAGTGCATGCACAAGCATGCAAAGTGCCCACAGCGCGTGCATGGGTATGCAAGGTGCCCAAAGTGCATGCACAAGTGTGCAAAGTGCCCACACCATGTACATGGGTATGCAACATGCCCGCAGTGCAAGCACAAGCGTGCAAAGTGCCCGCAGCGTGTGCATGGGTATGCAAGGTGCCCGCAGTGCATGCACAAGCGTGCAAAGTGCCCACACCATGTACATGGGTATGCAACATGCCCGCAGTCCATGCACAAGCGTGCAAAGTGCCCGCAGCGTGTGCATGGGTATGCAAGGTGCCCACAGCGCAGGCACAAGTGTGCAAGGTGCCTGCAGTGCACACAAGTGCGCAAGGGGCCCGTTGTGCATGCACGTGCGTGCACACGCGCGCGCTCGTCCCCGCTCTGCCCCACGTGCGCCGGGCCGGCTCCCCGTGACCTACATAGGCGCCGTGCCGGGGCTTTCCGGCCCCACGCGTGCCGGCCCCACCGCCCGGCTTCCTCCGGCAGCGCCAGCCCCGGCCCCACCGTTTCCTCCCGCGGGGGCGGCCGCGGGCGACGGGTCCCCCCTGGGGTGTCGCGCTGTCCCCTCCACCCAGTCCCCTCTGGGGACGCTGGGGAGAGGCATCGGGTGCAGGGAGACGGACCGAGGTTTGGGGAGGGGAAGGGCACCCCGCTCTGGGGGGAGATGCGCCCGGTGCAGCACGGGGAGATGCACCCAGAGCAGAAATGCACGGGGGGCTGGGGTGCTGCGGAGACGCCCCCGGGCACGGGGTGCACCCAGGTACGGGGAGATCCGGGATGCTGCGGATGCACCCAGGGATGCGTCTCCCGGGACGGGGAGGCGCCGCCGCCGCCGGGCGCGGGGCCGGAGCCGCTCACCGTCGCGGGACATGCCCAGGCGCAGGCACTTCTGCAGGCGGCAGTGCTGGCAGCGGTTGCGGCTGGCGCGGTCGATGGGGCAGTTCTGCTGGCGGCTGCACGCGTAGCTCAGGCTGCTCTGCTGGCTGCGCCGGAAGAAGCCCTGCGCGCCGGGGGGGGGTCAGGGGCAGCCGGACCCCCGGGGACCCCCGGGGACACCTGGGGACACCCCGGGTCCCCCCGGGACCCCCTCACCTTGCAGCCCTCGCAGGTGATGACGCCGTAGTGGATCCCCGAGGACTTGTCCCCGCAGATCTTGCAGGGGATCACCTCGATGTGGGCTGCAGGAGAGCGGCGCAGCGTGGGCGCAGGGCTCCCCTGGGGGTCACACGTGTCCCCCGTGGGCTCCTATGGGCCCTATAGGACCACGTGTGTCCCCCACGGCTCACATGTCCCCTGTGGGCTCCTGTGTCCCCCATGGAACCCTGTGTGTCACCCACAGGCTCACATGTCCCCTGTGGTACATGGGTCCCCTATGGGGTCACACGTCACCCCTGGCCTCCCGTGCTCCTCATGGGCTCCTGTGTCCCCTATAGGACCATGTGTGACACCCACGTTGTCATGTGTCCTGCACCAGCTGATGTGCCACCTCCGAGTGTCACATGTCCCCTATGGGATTCTATGTGTCACCATGTTCCCATATATCCCCCATGGACTCCCATGTCCCCCATGGGCTGATGTGTCACCTATAGGTTCACATGTGCCCAGGGACTCACATGTCCCCTATGGGACTACATGTGCCCCCCACGGGCTCCTGTGATCCCAATGGGCCCTTGCGATCCCTATGGCCTCCCATGTCCACATCGGACCCCGTGCGTCACCCGTGGGCTCACGTGTCCCCAACAGACTCTTGTGTCCCCCAGACACACGTGGCAGCTGCGGGGACAGATGAACAGACACCAGCCCCGCAAGACGCCCCGGACGCCTGGGCCCTCTCCGGTGTCTCTGCACCCGCCAGTCCCCACTGCCGCCGCGTCCCCACGTCCGGGTGCTCCGCACGCGCTCCCGCACGGATGCCCCGGCCTGCGGCGCTCGTGCCCCCTTGCACACCCGCTCGGCGCTCACACCCCCTTGCACACCCGCTCGGCACCCGCTCACGCCCCTTCCTCCCGCACACGAAGCCGCCTCGTCGGCTGTTTCCACGCGACCCACTTTTGGCACCGGGCGCCGCGGCCCGGCCCGGCGGCCGCCCTCGCATCCGGCACCGGCCCGGGGGGGCCCGGGGACCCCCGCGGCGCCGGAGCCGGTGGGAATTCGGCCCCCCGGGGGGGCGGGGGGCTGAGTCAGCTGCATTAGTCAGGGCGGCGGCGCCGGCGCTGCCAGGAAGCGCCGCTTTCGGGCGCCGCTCCTGCCGGGAAGCCGCGGGCGGGAGGTCGACGGGTTCCCCCCGGGCTCCCCCCTCCTTGCGGTGCCGGTGCCCGGCGCGGCCTGCGCGGGGCTGGAACCAGCGCGGGAGCCGCCGCCGCAGCACGAGCGCGTCGGGGTGCACGCGAGCACAGCGCCGTGCTGGGCGTGCAGGGCCGCCACGGGGTGTGCAAGCATGCTGCGGTGCATGCAAGCATGTCATGGGGCATGCAAGCATGTCATGGTGCATGCAAGCACACCATGGTGCATGCAAGGGCACCATAGGGCCTGCAAGCACGCTGCGGTGCATGCAAGCACGCCATGGGGCATGCAAGCACACCATGGTGCATGCAAGCATGTCATGGTGCATGCAAGGGCACCATAGGGCCTGCAAGCATGCTGCGGTGCATGCAAGCATGCCGTGGTGTACACAACGGCACCACGGTGCATGCAAGCATGCTGCAGCGCATGCAAGCACGCCATGGTGCATGCAAGCATGCCATGGGGCCTGCAAGCGTGCTGCAGTGCATGCAAGCACGCCATGGTGCACGCAAGCATGCAATAGTGCACACAAATGAACAACCGTGCACACAAGAGCACCATGGGGCATGCAAGCATGCCGTGGTGCATGCAGGCAAGCCATGCAGGGGTACGCAGGGGCACCACGTGGCATGCAAGCACACCATGGTGCACAGGAACACAGCCACGGTGCATGCAAGCATGTTCTGATGCATGCAAGTGCACCGCGGTACTTGCAAGCACACCATGGTGCATGCAAGAGTGCCATGGTACATGCGAGCACACCATGGTGCACGCAGGAGTGCCACGGTGCATGCAAACATGCCATGGTGCATGCAAGGGTGCCATGGTGCATGCGAGCATGCCATGGTGCACACAAGCCCGTTTTGGACACGACAAGCACATCACGGTACACGCAGACAACGCTGCGGTACCGGCAAGCGCGTCATGGTACACGCAAGCGCGTCACGGAACCGGCCGACACGCCGCGGTGCGGGCAAGCTCGCCGTGGTGCGGCCCCGGCACACACGTCATGGCACCGCTGAAGACACCGCGGCACCGGCGAGCGCGTCGTGGCACCAACCGATACGTCCTGGCAAACACGCCAAGGCGCCGGCAAGGACACGCTGGGCACACACGGCGCACACGAGTGCACAGAGCACCCAGCACGGCCCCGGGGGTGCGGGACGCGGGGAGGAGGAGGAGGGAGGAGGAAGGAGCCAGAGCCCACGTCCCGAGTCCCTCCGGTGCCACCGCGAGCAAGCGGGCGCAGCCGGTGACCCGGCGCCGCGAGCGAGTCCCGGACGCCTGGGCCCCTTTCCCGGCGCAGCCCCGGAGCCGGCCGTGCCCCGCACGGAAGGGGGGGTCGGAGCAGGGCCGCGTCCCCCGAGCGGGGGCCCCTTTGGCGGCGTCACCTGCGCCCGGCGCCCACCTGCCGCCGCGACCACATCTGACGCGCGGGGACCCGCAGCTGCGCCCGGCGGGACCGCGGCGCCGGGGGCAACGCGCGCACGCACGTGTGCAAAGCGCCCCCCCGCCGGCGCCGTCACACGCGGGTCCCCACGGGCGCTTGCAAGCGCCCCCCCCTCCAAACTCCGCGTCCCCGGGGCACCCACCTGCACCCGTCTCCGCTCCGGCGCTTGGTGCCCTCCGCACCGCGAGGGACCCAGGCGTCCGGGCTGCCCCCCTGCCCTGCAGCGCGCACACGCATGCATGCATGTCCCCGTGCAAGCGCATGCATGCTCGCACGGAGCACACGCATGCCCTGGTGAGCGCTCCGTTGCGCCTGCCTGCACTTGCACCCCCGTTTGCACGCGCAGCCGCCCTGGGTGCTGGCGCATGCTTGCACAGGCGTGCACACACGCATGCACATGCAACCTTGCACAAACACACTGCTGCTTCCCCTAAAGCACCTGCATGGTGTCCTGCATGTCCGTGCACGCACGCCTGTCCTGGGATGCATGCACACGCTTGCACATGTGCATGCACTCTCACACGCTTGCACGTGTGCATGCACTCACACGCTTGCACGTGTGCATGCACTCTCACACGCTTGCATGCAAAACTGCTTGCTTGCACACGCTCCAACACGCTTGCACAGTGCTGAGCAAGCTCCCACCGTCTTGCCCGCGCTCTCACACGCTTGCACAAGCGCACGCCGCTCCTGCAAGCATGCACGAGTGCACAGCGCTTGCACAACCCGCGCCCCGCTCGCGCACGCTTGCACACGCACGCGCTCGCCCGCAGAGCTGCCCACGCGCGCCCGCGGGCACGGGGGGCCGCTCGCGCACACGCGGCGCCGGTTGCACGCGCGTGCACCGCCACGGGGCCGCTCCCGCTCCCTTCCACGCGCGTGCACCGGCACGGGGGGCCGCTCCCGCTCCCTTCCACGCGCGCGCACCGGCACGGGGCCGCTCCCGCTCCCTTCCACGCGCGCGGAGGCTCCTGCGCTCACGCGCGCGGCCGCTCACGCGTGTCCCCCGCGCGCCCCCGGCCCTACCTCGCATGGCGGCGGCGGCGGCGGCGCCCGGTGGCCCCGCGCTATAAGGGCGCGCGGCCCCCCCCGGCATCCTGCCCCCCCCCCGGCATCCTCCCCCCGGCCCCACGCACTGGAAATTTCCGACTTTCCACGGGGCGGGCGGCCCTGCCGGGGGGGAAACGGAGGCCGTGGGGGGGGGGGGGCGGCGGGGGGGCCCAGGCGTCCGGGTGCCCCCCCCCCCCCCCACCTGCGGTGAACCCGGTGACCCCGCGCGCGGGGCAGGGACCCGGGCGTCCGGGCGCTCTAACCTACATTCCCGGCCCGCCCCCGACCCGGCCCGGAAAACCACCCGCCCCCCCGGGTCAGGAGGGGCCCGGGCGTCCGGGTGCCCCGGGCACTGCGGGGCGGAGGCGGCGGGGGGTGGGGCAGGACGCCTGGGCCCCTCTCGTCCCCGCGCTGCAGTCGGGCACCTGTGCGACCCCCCCGCCCCCAGTGCAGCTATGGGACCCCCCCACACACAAACGACCCCCCTCTGGGTGGCCGCGCGTGTCCCATGGGTGCCCCTGGGGGGCTCCCATGGTTGGGGGGGTCACACATGCGGGTCCCATTTCACCCCGTCCTGCAGAGCCGGGGGGGGGCCGGGATCCCCGGGGCCCCCCACCCCAAGTTACACAGGGGATCCCCGAGGACCCCCCACCCCGGGCAGTGTCTGGGGACACGCGGAGCCCCCGGTACCGACCGCGCAGAGAAGGCGACAGCGAGACACGGGGTCGGGCCCGGCGGCACCTCCGCCCGGGACGTTTTATTCCCTCGCGCCAGAGGATCCCGGGGGCGGCGCCGGGACCCCGGAGCGCCCCCCTCCCGCGGCAGCCGCGGCCGGTTCCCCCCGGGGCGGCCCGAACCCCCGTCCGGGTCCCCGCCCGCCCGGGGCCACCGGCGCCGCGGGCCCCTCCCGGCAGCTCCCGCCGCTCCCGGAGCGGCTCCGGCGGGAAGCTCCGGGCTCGGGAAGAGCCTATGGGCAGCGGACCCGCTGCTCCCGGGACTTGGAGGCGTCCAGCTGGATGAAGAGAGCTGCGGGAGACGGTCAGGAAGGGCGCGGGGCGCGCGGGGAGCGCAGGGACCGCGCAAGGAGCGCAGGGAGCGCGCAGGGAGCACAGGGAGCGCGCAGGGAGCCCACGCGGAGCGCAGAGGGCGCGCAGGGTTCGCGCAAGGAGCGCAGAACCCGCGCAGGGAGCCTATGGGGAGCGCAGGGCGCGCGCACGGAGCACAGGGAGCGCGCACGGAGCGCAGACGCCGCGCACGGAGCCCACGCGGAGCGCAGTGGGCGCACGGGGAGCGCAGGAGCCGCGCAGAAACCGCGCGGGGAGCCCACGGGGAGCGCAGGAGCCGCGCAAGGAGCCCACAGAGAGCGCAGGAGCCGCGCAGAAACCGCGCGGGGAGCCCACGGGGAGCGCAGGAGCCGCGCGGGGAGCCCACGGGGAGCGCAGGGCGCGCGGAGAGCCCACGGGGAGCGCAGAAGCCGCGCGGGGAGCCCACGGGCAGCGCAGGGCGCGCGCGGCCGCCGCCGGGACGCGCGGGGCTCCGGCGCCCTCTCCCGGCCGCACGGGGCCTTTCCCGGAGCTCAGGGCCATGGGGATCAATCCCGGCCGGGATAAAATCCCTCCCCGCGGCCGCCCTTCGCACCCGGGAAGGCGGGGAAAGGCCACGAGCCGCTGCCAACGGGACGGTTCCCGCCGCTTCCCGGCGCTCCCGTCCCCCGGAGCGGGCAGGGGACAGGCAGCGCGCGTCACCTCACCGGTGGCCTCGGCGTGCACGGTGCCGCCGTCCACGCTGCGCACTTGTCCGGACAGGAAGACCTTGCGCCCCTCCACCCGGTCCACCCGGCTCTCCACGAGCACCACGGAGCCCAGCGGGACGGGGCTGCGGGGCGGCGCTTTTGGGGTGACGGCGCCCGGGACGGGGCGCGCGGCCCCCCCGGCCCCGCCACTCACGCCAGGTAGTCGATGCTCAGCTTGGCCGTCATGACGCGCCCGGCCACGAAGAGCGCGCAGCTGCCCACGGTGCTGTCGATGATGGTGGCGATGGAGCCGCCGTGCGCGACGCTGCGGGAGCAACGGGGCGATGAGCCCCGGAACGGGAGTGCGGGGGGACCCCCCTCCGCGGCGGGAGCGTCGGGCGCCTACCCGGGGGGCCCCTCGAGGTAGGGGCCGGGCTGGAAGAGGCAGACGACCCTGCGCTCGCTCGTGTTCAGGAACATGACGTACTCGAAGCCGGCGCCCTCGACGTCGATGCTGCGCAGGAAGAGGCGGGTGCCCCCGCGCCGCTCCCGCGCCGCCGGCATGGAGCCTGCGGAGCGGACGGACACCCCGGCTCGCGCCCGGCGCACACGGAGAGCCCCAGGAGCGCCCGAGCGCCGAGAACGCGGAGTCCCGAGAGCGCACGGAGAGCAGGGAGAGCTCCCGAGCGTGCGGAGAGCGCAGGGAGCGCCTGAGCACACAGGGAATGCGGCTCAACCCGGGAGCGCCCGAGCACACGGAGCTGCCAGGCACAGGGAGGGCTCCAAGAGCTCCTGAGCGCATGGAGAGTGCGGAGAGCTCCTGAGCACATGGAGAGCGCGGAGAGCTCCTGAGCACATGGAGAGCTCCAAGAGCTCCTGAGCACATGGAGAGTGCGGAGAGCTCCTGAGCACATGGACAGCACAGAGCTGCCAGGCACATGGAGAGCGCATAGAGCTCCTGAGCATGCGGAGAGCTCCAAGAGCTCCTGAGCGCATGGAGAGCTCCAAGAGCTCCTGAGCGCACGGACAGCACAGAGCTGCCAGGCACAGGGAGGGCTCCAAGAGCTCCTGAGCGCACGGAGAGCGTGGCGAGCTCCTGAGCACATGGAGAGCTCCAAGAGCTCCTGAGCACACGGACAGCATGGAGCTGCCAGGCACATGGAGAGCACATAGAGCTCCTGAGCACACAGAGGGCTCCAAGAGCTCCTGAGCGCATGGAGAGCGCGGAGCTCCCAGGCACGTGGAGAGCTCCAAGAGCTCCTGAGCGCATGGAGAGCGCACGGAGCTGCCAGGCACATGGAGAGCGCAGAGAGAACCTGAGCACATGGAGAGCTCCAAGAGCTCCTGAGCACATGGAGAGCATGGAGCTCCCAGGCACGTGGAGAGCTCCAAGAGCTCCCAAGCACAGGGAGAGTGCGGAGAGCTCCTGAGCACGCAGAGGGCTCCAAGAGCTCCTGAGCGCACGGACAGCACGGAGCTGCCAGGCACAGGGAGAGCACGGAGAGCTCCCGAGCACGTGGAGAGTGCAGAGCTCCCAGGCACGTGGAGAGCTCCAAGAGCTCCTGAGCTCCCAGGCACACGGAGAGCTCCAAGAGCTCCTGAGCGCACGGACAGCGCACGGAGCTGCCAGGCACATGGAGAGCTCCAAGAGCTCCCGAGCACGTGGAGAGTGAGGAGCTCCCAGGCACATGGAGAGCTCCAAGAGCTCCTGAGCTCCCAGGCACATGGAGAGCTCCAAGAGCTCCTGAGCACAGGGAGAGCACAGAGAGCTCCTGAGCACGCAGAGAGCTCCAAGAGCTCCTGAGCGCACGGACAGCATGGAGCTCCCGTGCACGGGGCAGCGCGGGGAGCTCCGGAGCGCGGGAGCCGCTTGCCTGGGACGTGGTCCAGGATGTTGCTGTAGGAGGGGATGCGCTTCCAGGGCCCCGTGTCCGTCATGGCCACGAAGCGGCGGTACAGGGCGAGCATGTCCGCGCTCCAGCTGCTGTTGGGCAGCGCGTAGTCCCGGGGGCTGCCGGCCTGCGTGCACAGCGCCTGCGGGAGCGCGCGGAGCGCTGGGAATGCGGGGACCGCCGTGAGCACGCGGAGTGCCGGGAGCGTGGGGAATGCAGGGAGCGCATGGAGCGTGCGGAGCACAGGGAGCGTGCGGAGTGCGTGGAGCGCTGGGAGCACCAGGAACGTGTGGAGGGATGGGAGAGCGGGGAGCTCAGGGAACGGAGGGAGCGCCGGGAGCACGTGGAGAGCGCACGGTGCCTGAGGGGAGCGCACGGTGCCTCTGAGCGCGGAAACGCGCAGGGAGTGGGTGGCACACGGAGCGGCAGGACGCATGCAGGGAGCACATGGGAAGGACACAGGAAAGGCACGGGATGCACATGGGAAGCACATGGGAAGCGCAGCAGAAGCACATGGGAAGCAAACAGGAAGAGCATGGGATGCACGTGGAAGCACACGGGAAGCGCATGGGAAGTACACGGGAAGTACACGGGAAGCGCACGGGAAGTGCACGGGATGCACACGGGATGCACACGGGATGCACACGGGAAGCGCACGGGAAGCACACGGGAAGCACACGGGAAGCACACGGGATGCACACGGGAAGCGCACGGGAAGCACACGGGAAGCGCACGGGATGCACACGGGAAGCGCACGGGAAGCGCACGGGAACGCTCCGGCCGCCCAACTCACGGCAGCTCCAGGTGCGCGGCCAGGACGGCGCCAGGGGCCCAGCGCCCGCCCCAGCGCCCCACAGCGCCGCCACATGACGTCACGCGCTGATGTCACTCCTCGGTGATGTCACCCGCTGATGTCACTCAGTGCTGATGTCACTCCAACTCTCCCTCGATCTCCCTGGGCCCGGTGCCGGCGCAGCCGGGCGGGCCCTAGCGATGACGCCACTCTGCCGCGGTGACGTCACGCCCGCGCCCTGCAGGTGACGTCACGCCGCCCGCCGGGTCACGCCGAGGTCACGCCCTCCCGGTGACTCCTCCCGCCCCGGCCCCCCCGCCCTGAGACCCCCGGTGGGGGGGGGGGGGGGGGTGCCCTTTGCCCCCCGCGCCCTTCCCGTGACCTCCGCCCTCCCGCCCCGCGTTCCCGCTCCTCACCGCGAGGCCGCTTCCGGCGCCGCGAGGGACCGTGCTGACGTCACGCGCCGTGACAGCAGCGGGCCCCGCCCGCCGCCCGGCGCACGTGACCGCAGGGGGCGGGACCCCCGCGGGGCGGGGCCTCGCGCGCGCCGTTGCCGGGGCGACGGGGCGGGACCGCGGAACGGACCCCTATGGAGCCCTATGGGCACCTATGGAGCCCTATAGACCCCCATGTGCCCCTATGGAGCCGTGTGGGTCCCTATGGAGCCCTATGGACCCTGTGTGCCCCTATGGAGCCCTGTGGGCCCCTATGGAGCCCTATAGACCCCCAGGAGCCCCTATGGAGCCCTATAAACCCCCGTGAGCCCCTATGGATCCCGATGGGCACCTGTGGACCCTATAGACCCCCATGTGCCCCTATGTATCTCTATGGAGCCCTATGGGCACCTATGGAGCCCTATGGATTCCTGTGGACCCATATGCGCCCCTTGGAAGCCCTATGGAATCCTACGGGCAGCTCCTTTAGGGTCCTGTGCGTGCCCTATGTGCGTGCCCTATGTGCGCCTATATACTCCTGTGTACACCATACAGCCCTGTGCCAGTCCCGAAAAAGACTCCTAAAAAAATAAAACTGGAGGCACCCCTATGCAGCCCTGCCCAGCCTCATCCTATACATCCCTGTGTAGCCCTATACACCCCTATATACATTGGTACAATCACCACAGCCTTGTAAGGCCCCCCATAGCGCTATAAACCCCTACAACGTCCTACATAAGCTCTATAGATCCATATACCTCCCCGTGCATCCCAAACCGCCCTGTGTGAGCCCTATACCCTCCCATACAGCCTTTCCCCCCCCACAACACACAGAGACTTGTATAGTCCCCTATACCCCTCTTTACCACTTGCAAAGCCCCACAGGGGCTCTGCACACCAGTCTGTGGTTCCCTATGGCACCTATAGCTCCCCTATACTCCTCTGAACAGCCCTATATACCTCTCTACAGTTTTGCGAGGCACCTATACCCCCTATACATCCCTATATGGGCCTATATGGGCCCGGCACACTTTTATATACTGCTATAGAGCTCCGCATGGCCCCTGTGCCCTGCCATACACCCTGTGCAGCGCCTGTAGATCCTCCAACACCCCCTCTCTGACCCCCGAACACCTCCCACACGGCCCCGCACACCCCCTCGGCAGCCCTATGCATCCCATACGTCCCCCGGGCGTCCCCCGGCGCATCCCGGGATCTCTGCCCCCTCGGGGTCCCGCACTGCTCGGAATGAGCGGGCAGCGCCAGGGACCCCCCGTTCCTGCGCTCCGGCATTCCCGGGACCCGGCACCCCGGGGCTCCGGCATTCCCGGGATCCGGCACCCCGGGGCTCCGGCATTCCCAGGATCCGGCACTGTGGACTCCGACCCCCGGTCCCGCGGGTGGCAGCAGGGCGGGGGGGGGGGTGACTCACACCCGTTGCCATGGCAACCGCCGCTGTTTGGGCCAAAACAGGCTGAATCAGCGAGCGGGGGGGGGGGGGGGGCGCCTCGCATGCGCATGCGCGGAAGGGGGGGCAGGGGCACACGGGGGCGCATCCGAGTGACAGATGAGTGTGAGTGTGCGTGTGAGTGTGCACCTGAGTGTGCACCTGAGTGTGTATCCGAGTGTACATCCGAGTGAGATAACTGTGCATGTGAGTGTGACTCGGACTTTGTGTCCGAGTGACAAATGAGTGTGCACATCCGAGTGCGCATCCGAGTGTGTGTATCCAAGTGTGCATCCGAGCGTGCACATCCGAGTGAGATAACTATGCGCATCCGAGTGCGCATCCGAGTGACAGATGAGTGTGCACATCCGAGTGTGCATCCGAGTGACAGACGAGTGTGCATGTGAGCGTGCATCCAAGTGACAGATGAGTGTGCACAGCCGGGTGCGTATCCAAGTGGGCACATCCTAGTGACAGCTGAGTGTGTGCATGTGAGTGTGCATCCAAGTGACAGCTGAGTGTGTGTATATGAGTGTGCATGTGAGTGTGTGCATCCGAGCATACGTATCTGAGTGCGTGCATCCAAGTGACAGCCAAATGTGTGCTTCCGAGTGACAGCCGAGTGTGCGCACCTGAGCGCCCATCCAAGTGACAGAGGAGTGTGCATCCTAGTGCGCATCTGAGTGTGCGTATCCGAATGTGCGTATCCAAGTGCCCATCTGAGTGCACATCCACCCAAATGTGCATCTGAGTGTGTGCATCTGAGTGACAGATGAGTGTGCATCTGAGTGTGCATCTGAGTGTGTGTACCTGAGCGTGCATATCTGAGTGCGCATCCAAGTGTGCACTCGAGTGACAGCCGTGTGCACATCTGAGTGTGTGCATCCGAGTGACAGATGAGTGTCCATCTGAGTGTGCATCTGAGTGTGTGTACCTGAGTGTGCATATGAGTGCCCATCCAAGTGTGCACTCGAGTGAAAGCCGTGTGCACATCTGAGTATGTGCATCCGAGTGACAGATGAGTGTGCATCTAAGTGCACGTCCGAGTGCACATTTGAGTGTGTGCATCTGAGTGCACACTTGAGTGTGTGCATCCAAGCGTGCACATGCGAGTGTGCGTACCCGTGTGCGTGCACGCGGCTGTGAACGTGAGCATGCACATGAGCACGCAGCGCGCGCTGGATGCACGTACATGCGTGTGCACGCATTTGCACACGCGTGTGCACGGTGTGCGAGCACGCGAGCCGCTGCCCGCATGCACATCCTTGCGGTGCGTGCGCACGCCAGCGTGGACACACACGTGCACAAGTGCGCCGGCGCTTGCGTGTGCAAACGCGCGTGCAAACGTGTGCTCACCCCCGGCTGTGCTCACCCCTGGCGCGCACCCGCTCCTGCGTGCTGAAGTGTGCAACCCAGCGCACACCCGCGCGCACACCCGCTCCCAACAGGCGTTCCCGCACCCCCTCCGCGAGCAGAGACACCCGCTCCATAGAAAACACCCCCCGCGCGCGGCGGAGGCGCCTTTATTGGAGCAAGCGGCGAGGGCGGCGGGGGGGCCGCGGCCGGGCCCCCCCTCACTTCTTGCCCTTCTGCTTCATGTGCAGCACGAAGTAGTCGTTGCACGCGATGGTGAGCCCGGCCAGCAGCGAGAAGAAGCCCTGGAAGCCGACGCGCCCGTCGCGACACTGGTCCAGGTCCTTCATGATCTTGTCCAGCGCCATGGGGTCCTTCTGGTTCTGCGGGGACACAAAGTGGCAATGGGGCCATGGGGGGAAAGAGGAGGCTCCGGCGCCGGGAACGCGGCCTCACCTCCAGGAAGCCGGGGAACTCCTTGTCCATGAGCGCGCGCAGGTCGTCCTTGGCCAGGTAGTTTTTGTCACCCGCGTACTTGTGGAAGGTGAACATGAACGTCTCCATGGCGTGCTCGAGCTGCGAGGGCATGGTGGCACTGCGGGGACGCGGGTGGCGCTGCGGGAGGAAACGTGCGTCACCGCGGGGCGGGGGGACACGGGCGTCACCATGGGGTGGGGGGACACGGGCGTCACCCTGGGATGGGGGGACATGGGTGTCACCATGGAGTGGGGGGACACGGGCATCACCGTGGGATGGGGGGACACGGGCGTCACCACGGGGTGGGGGGACACAGGCATCACTATGGGGCGGGGGGACATGGGCGTCACCGCGGGATGGGGGGACATGGGTGTCACCATGGGGCGAGGGGACACGGGCGTCATCACGGGGCAAGGGGACATGTGCGGGGATACACAACGGGTGCCCCCCCGGGTGCCAACCTGCGCTTTGCTCCCCGCGGGGGGGCACTTAGTGACTCAGCGCCGGCATCGCCAAAGCCGGGGGGGAGGAAACAAAACCACCGCCCCCCCCACCAGAGCAAGGGGCCCAGGCGTCCTGCCCTCCCCCATCCCGCATATTTTTGGGAAGGGCCCCTGGCAGCGCCGGGAATGATGCAAGCGCGGGGCGCACCCGCCCCCGCGGGGCCGCTTCCTGCGCCCGGACGCCTGGGCCCGCCCGGACGCCTGGGCCCGCCAGCGCGGCCGCCGCCCTTGCCTCAGTTTCCCCCCTGGGGCTGGGGGGGCAGCCCCGCGGTCCCGCCCCCCCCCCCCCCGCCGCCGCCGCCTCCACGGGCTCTCCCTGGATACGGCGGCGCTCCAGGAATTTCCCTGGGATGAAAACAGGAACTGGCTCCGCTCCGGCGCTGCCCGCGGCTCGGAAAATTGGCGCGAGCGGCTTTGCCGGGGGGGCGGGACGGGGACACCCAGGGAGTGCCCCCCCCCCCGGCGGCTCCCGGCGGGAATTCCGCCCCGGAGGGGCTGGATCCGCTGCCAAGGGCTGTGGGGGGGCGGGCACCGCCCTGGCAGCGGGGATGGGGGGGCGGGAATGCGGGTGACCCCCCCCAGAGGTGTCCCCCGTTGGAGGGGCCGCTGGGGGCCCCCCAAGTGGTGCAGGATGCTCTTATAAAGTGGGGGCGGGTGGGGGGTACCCCTCGTTGGGGACAGGATTGGGGATCCCCTCTTGGGGGGGAGAAGTGGGTCCCCCCAAAGTGTGGGGCAGGAGCGGGGACCCCCCTCCATGGGATCGCGCCTGGGGGGGGCCCTGCCGGGGAGGTGGCAGAAAGGGGGTCCCTATGGGGGGGAGAGGAGGGGGGTCCCTATGGGGGGCAGAAGTGGGGGATTCCCGCGGGGGGGCCGGAGCGGAGCCCATATAGAGGCCAGAAGGGCGGGTCCCTATAGGAATGCGGGATGGGAGGGGGTTCCCCGGGGGCGTCAGCAGGGGATGCCTATAGGGGGTCATCAGGGGGTCCCTATAGGGGGTCCCCAGGGGGTCCCCACAGGGATGCAGCGGACGGGGCAGGGAGGGAAGCCCCTCCAGCCAGGGTTTGGGACGGGCGGGTCCCTGCAGGAATGCGGGAGGGCGGGGGGTCCCGGAGGGGCAGCGGCGGGTGGGGAGATGGTAGAAGGGGTCCCTATGGGGGCTCCTATAGGGGTCCCTATGGGGGTTCCTATAGGGGGTCCCGCTACTCACGCTGCGCGGGAGCTGCTCGGAGCGGAGCGGGTCGGGTCGGCGCGGGGCGGGCGCGGCCGGGCAGGGCCCGGCGGGGGGGCGGGGGGGGCGGGCCGGGCTGCCCGGGGGCGGCCCCGCTGAGTCACCCCCCCCCGCCCCCCCCGCCGCTGCCCTTCGCCCCGGGCGCCGCCGCCCCAGGCTCTTCCTCCCCCCCCCCCACCGCAGAGACCGGGGCCGCTCATCGCACCCTGCGCCCCGCGGCGGGAGGGGGGGGGGGGGCAATTGGGAGTCACGGGGTAACGAGACCGGGGGGGGGGGTCACCCACCTGGGGGGGCCCCACTCCTCAGGGCCCCCCCCCCGGTCCCTGTGGACCCCCCAAATCCCAGGTCTCCCCCATGAAGCCCCACAGCGCCCCCGCCCCCGGGACCCCCTCCTCCAGCCTCCAGGGACTCTCCCCCTGGGACCCCCCACCCTAGAGACCCCCCCATTCTAGGGACCCCCCACCCTAGGGACACCCCCATTCTAGGGACCCCCCTCCAGGGATCCCCACCCTAGGGACCCCCCCATTCTAGGGACCCCCCTCCAGGGACCCCCCACCCTAGGGACCCCCCCATTCTAGGGACCACCCCCAGGGTCCCCCCCCCAGACACCTCCTCCCGCCCCGCCCTCTTGACACTCTGCCCCCAACCAAGATGGCGCCCCTCCCTCACTCTCCGTAAGGGCGCGAAGCCGCGCCCAGAGGACCCCCTTCCCCCTCCCTGCCCTCACCCAACATGGCGGCTGTGCCGCTACGTGCCCTTAAGGGTTGTGTGCCACCGGGGCGGTGGGGGCAGTGCAGAGTAGGCCAGCCTGCCAGCTTGACCTCACCTAACATGGCGGCGCTACCCCATGCCCCTGGAGGGCGCTGAAGCCGCCCACCTGTGACCCGGATGGACCCGCCCGCCTGCCCTTAACCAAGAGGGCGCCTCTCTCTCCAGCTTTCCCAATAGGTGTGAAGGCGGGTGAGCGGCGAGGGGGGCGGGCGGATGTGGGCGGGCGCCCGGATGTTGCGTCGCGCCGGAGCCGCCCGCGAGCGGGGCGAGGAGCGGACGGAGGCAACATGGCGGCGCGGAGCCCGCGGCGGCCGTGAGGGCGGCGGCGGCGGCCGCGGCGGGAGGGCCCGAGCGCGCGGCCATGGCGGCGGCGGCGGCCTAGGGGCGGCCTCGGCGGCTGCCGCTGCGGGCCGGCCCGCGCCCCCCTCGGCTCGGCGGGGCCCTCCCGCGACCGGAGCAGCGGAGGCCGCGGCGCGGCCATGGGGGCCTAGGGCGGCCGCTCGGCGCACACCGGGGCCGCCCGCTGCCCTTGTCCTCCCGCTCCGCCAACCCCCGGATTTGTGGCTTTTCCAGCGCTTTTCTGCTCGGTTTTTTTTTTTTTTTCCATTTTTCTCTCGTCGCGGCGGGGCGGAGGCAGGAGTAGGGCCCGGCGGGCACAGCGCCATGACCCCCTGACCGTCCCCAGCTTCGCGGCACCCTCTTTTGGGGCGATTTAGCGACGTATTTGGGCAGCGTTAGTTGCCGGCAGAGGTTTCATTTTTAGTCTCTCGTAGGAACGTAGGGAGGTGGTGCCAGACGGAGGAGCCGCCGGGCCCGGCCGTCGAAGCCAGCGCTCTCCGGGGCAGGAATAGCCTTAAGCCGCCGCTGGAGCGGAGACAAGCACTAAGAGTTATGATTTGTGAGTAAATAATGAGAAGGAATGGGCTGAATTTAAAAAGAACGGCCTAGTTCCTTCTCTTGGCTTTTATAGTAAGGTCCTGGCTTAATCCAGTTCAGTTTCTGGAAAAAATTATTCTGCTGAGGAAGCAAATTGAGACTTAAAAGTGTCGGAACACCCCGCTGGTCTCCTGGGTGAGGAGGGCGGCCCGAAGCGCTGCCGTTGACAAGGACGCGGTGTAGTTAGTTCTTCAGAAATGGTTTCTTTAAAAGAAACGACCTAGAGCGAGCAAGGTTCGTCCTGGGCCTTCCTCTTCCTCCTTTCCCCGCTCGATAAATTATTTTAGGGTAAAGTAGGGAGGAAAAAAAAAAAAAAGTCTGGGCTTCTAAGTCGTTGGACAAAAAAATTCTTGGGTGGCTTCTGGAAAGTCGACCAGCTTTAACGTTGAACTCTGAATTTGGGAGTTGGGCTCCCCTGGCATAAGAGCCGTAGGTGAAACGCTCGGTAGGCACTTAGTTTATTTTGGCTAGTTTATTTAAAAAGTCAAGGAGAAAAAAAGGGGATAGAAGACTTCTTTAAAAAAAAAAACAAAAAAAAAAACTCTTGTTTGGCCGCTGTGTTCAAATTGCTGCACCGGAACGGATCTAAGCAAGACGCCAAGAGCTTCTCGCTAAGGTTGGTTTTCCTGTATGTGTTTTTATTTCCTAATGTGCAAACGATTCTCCCTTCCCTTCCCAAGGAGCTGCCGCCGTAAGTGACAACGTTCTGCGTTTTGTGGCATCTGCTTTGAGCGCCGTGGCCGGGGTTCCGCGTCGGCCGGAGCCTCGAGCCGGGAGGGCAGGAGGATGAGGAGGCTCCCGACGGAGCGCGGAGCGCGGCCGGGACGGCGCCTCCCTCGGAGCAGCCGCGCGGAGGCCGGGCCTCACGCGGGCTCTCGAGGCCGTCGGTGCTTCAGCAGCCCCGGGGGAGCCACGTGTCCCGGTCCGGGAAGCAACAGCAGGTCCCGCGTGGGGCTGGATGTGCCCGGAGCTGCCCCGTGCCGCCGGGCGCATCCCGCCGGGCTGCGGCTCCCTGCGAGCTCCCGCGCGTGCCCGCGGCTCTGGGCGGCCGGGATCCCGAGGGCCGCGGATTCCGAGGCCGGAGCGCCGCGTGCACGGAGGCGCCGCTCGGAGCTGCCTCTCGGAACGCAAAGCAGAAAGGCACCGCTTCAGATCCCTTCGCGGTTTTGACTTTGCTGCTACTTAAACTTGGCCTCCGGCCCTGCTCCCGGCCGATTTCCACAGCTTTGGAAGCGTCGCTGCCGTAGGCTCCGCGTTGAGGTAACCCCAGGCTGTTTCTCTTCCCGTCTTGGTGCACCGGGCGCTTTCCTGGTTCTCTTCATCCTTCCTCGCAGCTCGTTTCCCTGTTTTTCTCCCTGCTTCCTCCCGGTGTTGGCGTGCGTTGACGCTCCGGCTGTATTCCCGCCTGGGGGGGTGTTGCGCCATTCGCCGGAGCACGTCCGGATGCCGGCGGAGAGTGGGATCCGCTCCCGGCCGCGCGTGCGGAGAGGCTGCTGCTCCATCGGATCCGCTGGGAAGCCGGGCAGGGGGCTCCTGTAGAGCAACGTGCGGAGTTGGATTCGTTGGTTTTTGTGGGAATGTAATAATTTCCCAAACAAATCTGCCAGTTTTAAGATCCCATCCTGGCCCAGCTGCTGGTCGGAGTGTTTGTACCCCTCAGTTGCCCTCATGGGTTACAAATCCTCGGGATTTAAACGGGGTTTAAACAGCCGAACGCTCCCGTGCGCGGGAGCTCTGTAAAGCTCCCAGGTCCATCTCCCGCCGCCCGTGGAGGCTCCTTTCGCTGGGGAATCCTGTGTTGGATGCTCCACAGAATGTCCAAACCCTCCAAATGGGACAATTCCCCCCTGCAGGGGTTGTGGCGCGGGGGTGTTGGGAAGCGGGTGTTAAACGGCGGCGCAGAGGGGGTTTGTGGCCGCCTGTTCTGCCCAAGCGGCTGTCGCGGCGGATGCCCAGGCGCCGCCGGCTCCGTGCGCTGCGGGAGCCCCGGATCCCGGGGCACAAATGGGTCCTCGTGCCGTCGGGGCGGGAGCAGGGATTTGAGGATGGATTTTGGCCACTCTGTTGTTCTTGGCGTTGGACCCACGGGAGCGGAGCGGCCCCGAGGCTGCTGGAGCCCCGCGGAAGAGCCGCGGAAAAGGAGGAAACCCGGAGATGCGGCTTCTCCGGGGGTTGCGAAACGCCCTCCTGGCTCTTCCTGCTCGTTCCCCGGCGGGGCGAGTTGGGAAGCGGCTCTTTGGGGCCGTGTCCCCGGGTGTCCTGACCCATGGGGCTCCCCGGGGAGCCGGGGAACGGGGCGTTCCGCGGGATCGCCCTCGGAGCCGGGCGCCGCGTTGGGGCCGCGTTTGCGGGTCGGGGCGGCCGCCGTCGCGCGCGGCGTCACGGGGAGGATTCCCGCGGGCCGGGCAGGCTCCGACTGACTAACCGGGGAGGCACCGGAGCTCGTTTTTCCTGTTCCGCTAAATGGCTTTAATGATCCCTGGGCGCTCCTCGAAGTCTGCGCGGAGCCGGGCTGCGCTGCCCGCGGGTGGCCCGGGTGACACCGGGGTCCCTCCGCTCCCTTCCGTTTCCTCCGCGCGATCCCGGGATGCGAGCAGCCCGGCCGGGACGGTGACGTGGGCGCCCTGTCCGCGCTGCGGGGAACCCTGCAGTCCCCGGGGAGGGGGGTCGGGATGGGTTTGGTCCCTGGTCTGGGTAATCCGGGGGCTTTTCCTGCTCTAATGTTCGGGAAGCGGGCGAGGGAAGCGGGATGGAGGCCGGGTCCCCGCGGAGGAGAGGCCGCGACGGAGGGTTTGGAGCCCTGAGCTCCGGCCACCGGATCAGCTTCTGGTTCCGCTTCTGTTGCCTGTCAGGAGGGCTCAACGCGGCCCAGGAGACTGTCCGGCCTGGGAGGCGGTGACATCCTCCCCGGAGATGCCCGTGCTTGTCCCTTGTTCCTTCCTGCTGCTGATGTCCCCTCCTTGTTGGTTTCCAGCGCTCCAGTGTTTGGAGCGGTTGCAAAACCCAGGATGAGAGCAGGGAAACGCGGAGCTCCTGGCGCAGCGGCCTGGAACCATCCGAGGAGCGCGACAGGCGGAGGGAGGCGCCGGGTGACGTCCCTACTCCTCGTGTGGCTGTCGCAGGGCCACCAAGCGGCTGTAGTGGCTGCAGTCACTAGCACGGCCGGCGCTTTGGGTGCTGCAGCCGTGGGCGGCTGTTTTGGGTGCAGACAGGTTGTCCTTCGCTACAGGCGGAGCCGCGGCCGGCGCACAGGCGCTGGGCTCTGGGGTTCTTGACTGTTTCCGAGCTGCTGTTCCCCATGGGGTTGGCTGTGATTGTCCCTGCTGGTGACAGTCGGGCGGGTGACGACCGGGTCCGGCTGTGCCCGGCTTCATGTTCCCCCCTTCTTGGCTTGAAGCGGTTGTCACTGGATGTGGTTTGGAGTGAAGCTCTTCGGTGACGGGAATGACCCCCCTTCCCTTGAGTGACGGGAATGACCCCCCTTCCGTTCGAGCCGGGGCCTCTCGGATGGTGGCCTTGGCCTTGGCCCACGCTCCGGAGCAGCGTCCCGGCTCGTCCGCATCCTCCCGGCGCCAGAAGGGGGAGCGAGTCCCGGTGCGGAGCCGTTGGAGCCGCCTGGCAGCCGTGTCGGCCCCGCGAGTCCCGGCGGTGCCGGGAGCAGCCGCGGAGGCTCCGGCCTCTCCCCGTGGGCTCCGCACGGTGCAGGATGAGTGAAATCCCCTCCTGGTCTGCGGTCCTGCCCCGCTGCCTCCGCGTCCCCACCCGGAGCTTCCAGGGAAATCCCGGCCAGGGGTTCTGGGGCCCTCGAGCGTCGGGGATGTCGCAGCCGCAGCCGGCTCCGTGTCTCGGCTTTGGAGCCTGGATCCTGGGGTAGGGTGAGGAGCGACCGCTGCCGCTCGGGAATGCGCAGGCAGGGAGACCAGGTCGGGTCCCCCGGCAGAACCGCCCTGGAGGATCCGGGTCCCGATGGCACCAGCGACAGCCGGAGCAGGAGCTGCTTGGAAAGAGCTGGAGCCGCTCGGCCGGCTCCGGGGACAGGCCGGGACCTGCCGGGTGTCCCTGCGCTCCGTGCGATAGCGCCGGGGGTCGCGCTGCGCCTGTCGAGCCGCCTGTCGGAGGGCGGGTGACGCGAGCGAGGGCCGGAGGCCGCGCGCGGCGCCGCGGTGACCGCTGTCCCCTCCCGCAGGGCCGCGCGCCATGGCCGCGCACAAGCGGAGCCGGGCGCAGGCCTGGCCGGAGGAGCGCGGCGACCGCGAGCACGGCCTGTACAGCCTGCACCGCATGTTCGACATCGTGGGCACGCACCTGACGCACCGCGACGTGCGCGTCCTCTCCTTCCTCTTCGTGGACGTCATCGACGACTACGAGCGCGGCATGATCCGCAGCGGCCGGGACTTCCTGCTGGCGCTGGAGCGGCAGGGCCGCTGCGACGAGACCAACTTCCGCCAGGTGCTGCAGCTGCTCCGCATCATCACGCGCCACGACCTGCTGCCCTACGTGACGCTGAAGCGGCGCCGCGCCGGTAAGCGGAGCCGCCCGGCCCGCGCGGAGAGCAGGGGGCTCCCGGCAAGACGGGACCCCCCGCTGCTCCTCCTGCCTCTGGGGGGAGCGGTGCAGGGAACCGCGGGGTCTTGTCCGGGGGAATCCGCCGGGAAGGAGCGCCGCTCCGAGCATGGAAGCGGGCCCGGAGCGCGAGGCAGCCGCCCGGGCAGGGCGAACCCCCGGCATCTCCGTTTTCCTTCCTCCATTGCGCTCGCGGGCCGCCGAGTCCCTCGGGTTCCTGCCGGCGCTTTGGGTGACGGAGAGGTTTGGGAAGCACGAGGATTGGCAGGATTCCCGCATGTCACCTTCCTCGCAGGAGCCACTGGCTGTGTCCCTCATGCCACAGGGATGAGCGAGCCGGGGGGTGGCGGGTTACGGATTAACCCGGGATGCCCTCCCGGCCACGGTGCAGGGGTCACCGGTCACACTGGAACCCGCCCGCGGAGGATCCGCATGGACGCGCCGCTCCGGAGCCAGCCCCGGCGCTTCCTCGTTGGCTGGATTTGATCCCTGCCGCTTGTCCGGCTCCGCTCCGGCAGCTCCGCTTGGGCTTTCCTTGGTCTGACTCCCAAGGCCATTTAAACACCAGGGGCTCCTAGGACACCGGGTTTCCGTGGGGTTATTGGGAGGGATTTGGGGCGATGATGGAGTCCCCCAGCAGCCGTTGAACGGGCGGGGAGCAGCGGGAACGGGAGGAGCCGGCGCGCGGAGCCGCCGGTGCCCTCGGAGCCGCCCCGGCGAGCGCTGCCCGTTCCCTGTCCCGCAGTGTGCCCGGATCTCGTGGACAAGTACCTGGAGGAGACGTCCATCCGCTACGTGACGCCGCGCGCGCCCGGCGACGCCGAGCCCGGCCTGGGCCACCCCCACAAACCAGGTGAGCGCCGGGGCCGGGCGCCCGCGCGGGAGGGGACGGTGGCCCCCGGGGCCGGGGACGCGGCGGTGGCAGCGCTGGCTGTCCCTGAGCCGTCCCCTCCGCGCAGTGCCTGCCCAGCACCCCGTGGTCTGCTGCTCGCCCGGCGGGCCCCAGCTCTGCGCCAAGCGGCCGGCGCGCGGCAGGGCCCTCCTCGGCAGCCAGCGCCGCAGGAGGAAGTCGGTGACGCCGGACCCCAAAGAGAAGCAGACCTGTGGTAAGAGCCCCGGCGGGGGTTCCCGTGCCCCGGGGTGGGTTCCCGTTCCCGGGGTGGGTTCCGTGCCCCGGGGTGGGTTCCCGTTCCCCGGGGTGGGTTCCGTGCCCCGGCGGCAGCGCTCAGCGCCCTTCCCGCTTCCCCAGATATCCGCCTGCGAGTCCGGGCCGAGTACTGCCAGCACGAGACGGCGCTGCAAGGCAACGTCTTCTCCAACAAGCAGGACCCCCTGGAGCGCCAGTTCGAGCGCTTCAACCAGGCCAACACCATCCTCAAATCGCGGGACCTGGGCTCCATCATCTGTGACATAAAGTTCTCCGAGCTCACCTACCTCGACGCGTTCTGGCGCGACTACATTAACGGCTCGTTGCTCGAGGCCCTCAAGGGCGTCTTCATCACGGACTCGCTCAAGCAAGCCGTGGGCCACGAGGCCATCAAACTGCTCGTTAACGTGGACGAGGAGGATTACGAGGTCGGGCGCCAGAAACTCCTGAGGAACTTGATGCTGCAAACGGCCCCCTGACGCCGCGGCCGGCGGCGCGCTGCCATCCAGGCTTTTCTCCGCCCTCCTCTTCTTTATTTTTTTTCTTCTTTTTTGTTTTTTCTTTTTTTAAAAGATCATTTAAGTCCCTCCCTGGACTCCTGCGAAGCGCTCGGCAGATCTCGGACCCGGCCGGCGGGGAGGATGAGCGCCGGGCGGCCGGAGCGGAGAGCGCGGGCGGCGCTGCTGGAGGCTTCCCTGGTTCCCTGTCCCTCTCTCCTGTCCTGTCACCTCCTCTCGCTCTCTTGCTTCGTTTCCTTTCTCTTTTATTTTGTACCCATTAAAAATGAAAGGCAAAAGTCCCGCGTGGGGCCTGTCCGTGCTGGGCCGAGAGCTGCTGCCGGGAGCCGGACACGGGTTTGTACCGGGACTGCGCTGGGCCCGGCGGCGCCCGTGTCCGGTTTGGGGACACTTGGGGGCTCGTGGCAGCCCTGCCCCCGTGTCCTGCGGCCCGGGGTGCCAGGGGACACTTGGGGATGTCCCTCCAGCAGCATCTCGCCCTCCCGCGGGCTCCTCAGGAGGAAAATCATCCCCTCGCTTTAGCCTGGGGAGCAGCCAGGCTCTGCCATCCCCTTTCCATGTCCCTTTGTGTCCCCGAGCTGGAGTCGTGTCCCCGAGCTGGGGTCATGTCCCCGCTGTCCCTGTGACCGGCGGCCGCTGCGTGCGGCTCTGTCCCCCTCCCCCAAGGACGGTCACCTCAGGCCACCGGAGCGGCTGCTCCTCCCTTCCCGGAGCCTCCGCCCCGGCCCTTTGCTCCTTGGCCGCTCGGGCGGCTCCGGGAGCTGCTTTTCCAGGGCTGAGCTGGTTTCCAGCGGGTTTCCAGCTGGTTTCCAGCTGGTTTGACCCTGCTCCTCCTTGGCCCAGGTGGAGGGACAAAGCAGGGACGTGCGGGGCCTCCCTGGCATTGTGTCGTGCGGGGGTAACTGCGGCTGTGGTTGTTTTTAACACCTCCACTCAAGCGGCCCTGGCCCCGTGTAGCTCTGGGTTGTCTGGAAATAAACCTGTCCCACAGCCCCCGGCTCCCCCCAGGGACCCTTGGGTGCCACCGACGTAGGTGCCGTGACACCCCCGGTGCCACCTGGGGGGCCCTGGGGCCAGCTGAGCCACTGTGAGGGGGGCACCATCCCCCTGGCCTCGCTCCTGGTGCCCAGGGATGGGCAGCGGGGACCAGGGAAGGGGAAGAGCCCCCGGGGACGAGGGAGGCACCGGGCGGCTCGAGGAGGTTTATTGGGTGGCCGTGGCCCGGCGGGAATCCCGCTGGGAATTCCGGCTGGGGAATCACGGCGCGGAGGCCGCGCTGCCGTAGAGCTCGGGCCGCCGGTGGCTCTGCACGGGCATCTCGCGGCGCACGCGCTGCAGGAACTCCAGGTCGATCTCGGCGTAGCAGAGGCCGGGGCCGTCGCCGCACTGGGCCACCACGGTGCCCCAGGGGTCCACGACGAGCGAGTGGCCGTAGGACGCGCGCTGCTCGTGGTGGCGGCCCGTCTGCGCCGCCGCCACCACGTAGCACTGGCTCTCGATGGCCCGGGCGCGCAGCAGCACCTGCGGCGGGGGACAGCGTGGGGCGCCCCGAGCGCGGGACGGGACGGGACGGGACGCGCGCCCGGGGCCGGCGCTCACCTCCCAGTGCGCCGAGCCGTGGTGACGGTGAAGGCCGACGGGTACGTGAGGATGTCGGCGCCGGCGCGCCGCAGCGCCAGGGACAGCTCGGGGAAGCGCAGGTCGTAGCAGACGGCCAGGCCAAGCTGGGGACGCGGGGAGGGACATGAATCCCCTCGTGTCCCCGAGCTGGGGACGCAGAGGGGACGCGGCGGCCCCCACCTTTCCGGCCGGCGTGCTGACGGGCGGCACGATCTCGGCGCCCGCGTTGGTGAAGCTGCTCTCGCGCATGGACACGCGGCCCTCCAGCTCCACGTCGCACAGGTGGGTCTTCCTGTAGGCGGCCGCGCGGCGGCCTGGGGACAGCGCGAGGGGCAGCGGGGGCGGCGCGGCGGGACGGGACGGGCGCCGCGGGGCCGCCGCGCTCACCTGCGGCGTCCAGCAGCACGTGGCAGTTGTAGATGCGCCCCGTGCGCTCCCAGTCGGCGCCGCGCTCGTGGAAGCCGCCCAGCGAGAGCCACACGCCGCAGTCCCTGCATGGGGAACGCGGTGTCAGCGCTGGTGCGCGCGGGGTGGCCCCGGCAGTCCCGGCGGCGCCGGCAGTACCGGGCGAGCGCGGCGTAGCGGCCCAGCAGGGGCCCGTCGAGGCTCTCGGCCAGGCGCAGCGTCTCGGCTTGGTTGGCGCCCACGTAGTCGAAGGCCTCGGGCAGGAAGACGAGGCAGGCGCCGCGCTGGGCCGCCTCGCGCACCAGCGCCGCGCACGCCGCCGCGTTGCCCTCCTTGTCGCCCGTCGACGTCACCTGGCCCACGGCCACCAGCGGCTTGAGCGCCGCCATGGCCCCGGTGCTGCGGCACAGCGGGGGCGTCAGCGGGGGGTCCCGGGTGGCACCGCCGCCCGTCCCGTCCCGTCCCCCGGGCACCTGAGGAGCCGGCGGAGCAGGGCGGGCAGCGGAGCCGCGGGGCCGCGCGCAGCCTGCGGGGGGCGGAGCCTGAGACCCCCGGGGCCGCGCGCGCCCTGCGGGGGGCGGAGCCTGAGACCCCCGGGGCCGCGCGCGGCCTGCGGGGGGCGGAGCCTGAGACCCCCCCCCCCCCCGTAGCTAGCGCCGGGGGGGCGGCTGCCCCCTCCCCTGCCCCCCCCCGTCCTCAGCTCCCCTCGCCTGCCCGCACCCCCCAGGTGCCCCCAGCCCCACGCGCTGTCTCCAGGTGCCCCCCAGCCCTCCAGAAACCCCCGATTCTCCCCAAAGTGCCTCCAGGGCCCCCAATCTCCTGCACGTGCTCCCCGCAGTCCCCAATGATCCCTCAGGCCCCTCAAACGGTCCCCGCACCCCGCTGCTGCCCCCAGCGCCCCCAGCCCGCGCCCTCCATCGCCCCCGGCCCGGCCGGGCCCCCCGGCGTCCCCGCTCCCTACATGCCCCCTCCGCCGCCGCCGGCCCCGCCGCCGCGGGGCAAAGTCCGCCCCGTCGCGGGCGCCCGCACCAAAGATGGCGCCCGCGCGGCCTCAGCGGGCAGTGCCTCCTGCCCGCGGCCAAGATGGCGGCGCGGGGCCGCCCCGCCCCTTCCGCCCGGCCGCGGAAGCGGCGGCGGCGGCGGGGGCACTGGCGCGGGGCGGCGGCGGGAAGATGGCGGAGGGCGCGAAGGGGCGGCCCGGGGCGGCGGCGCCGGGCGGGAAGGGGCTGACGGCCGAGCAGGTACCGGGGGGGCGGGGCCACGCGGGGGGCGGGGCCATTGCCCTCGGGGGTCAGCACCATTGCACGGGGGGGCATCATGGCAAGGGGCAGCACGGCGGGGGACGGCGGGGGCAGCACCATTGCCTTAAGGCGGGGGGGGGCAGCAGATCTATTGCATGGGGGGGGGGGGGGTCATGGGAGGGGGCACCACGGCAGGGTGAGGGGGGCGGCACCATTGCACGGGGGGGGGGGCTCCATGGGGGGGCATCATGGGGGGGCACCACGGCGGGGGGGGAGGGGGGCAGGACCATTGCCTTAAGGCGGGGGGGGCATCAGATCTATTGCCCGGGGGGGGCACCATTGCACGGGGGGACATTATAGGAGGGGACACCACGGCGGGGGGGCAGCACCATTGCCTTAAGGCGGGGGGGGCGCAGATCTGTTGCATGGGGGGCTCAGGGGCGCTGCACGGGGGCGGTCAGCACCATTGCCGGGGGGGGGGCACCATGGCGGGGGCCGTGCCCGGCGCAGGCGGGTCCCAGCGCCGTCCCCGTCGCCGCAGGTCGTGTCCCGGTTCAACCGGCTGCGGCAGGAGCAGCGCGGATTGGCCTCCAAGGCGGCCGAGCTGGAGCTGGAGCTCAACGAGCACAGGTGACACCGGGGACGCGGGGGCGGGGGGGGGCGCCACGCGCTGCTCGGTGACACCGCGGGGGCCGCGGGGGCCTCACGGCGCCTTCGCCCGCAGCCTGGTCATCGAGACGCTGCGCGCCGTGGACGCCGCGCGCCGCTGCTACCGCATGGTGGGCGGCATCCTGGTGGAGCGCACGGTGCGGGAGGTGCTGCCCGCGCTGGAGAGCAACAAGGAGCAGGTGCGGGGCCAGCGCGGCGTCCCCAGCGCGGGGTCCCCAACACGGGGTCCCCAACGTCCATCCCCAACGTGGCATCCCTAGCGCGGGGTCCCCAACGTGGTGTCCCCAGCACGGGGTTGCCAATGCAGCGTCCCCAGCGCGGGGTCCCCAGCGGGAGTCCCCAACGTGGCGTCGCCAGCGCAGGGTCCCAATGCAGCGTCTCCAGCACGGCGTCCCCAGCGTGGGGTCCCGCTCCCGCCACGGTGTCCCCAACGCGGGGTCCCCAACATGGCATCCCCAACGTGGCATCCCTAGCGCGGGGTCCCCAACATGGCATCCCCAACGCGGGGTCCCCAACGCATCATCCCCAGTGCGGTGTCCCCAGCACAGGGTCCCGTTCCCGCCATGGCATCCCCAGCGCGGGGTCTCCAACACAGCGTCTCCAGCGCAGGGTCCCCAACACGTCGTCCCCAGTGGGGGGTCCCCAGTGCGGTGTCCTCAACACGTCGTCCCCAACATGTCATCCCCAGTGCAGCGTCCCCAGCGCAGGGTCCCCAACGCAGGATTCCCAACGTGGCATCCCCAGCGCGGGGTCTCCAACACGGCGTCCCCAGTGTGGGGTCCCCAGCACGCTGTCCCCAACACGTTGTCCCCAGCGCAGGGTCCTCAACACGTCGTTCCCAACGCGCCGTCCCCAGCGCAGGTCCCGCTCGCCGCACGTTTTTCCCCCCTTCTTCCAGATCAGCAAAATCCTGGATTCGCTGAACCAGCAGCTGCAGGCGAAGGGCCGCGAGCTGAACGACTTCCGCGAGCTGCACAACATCCGGCTGGTGGGCGAGGAGGAGCCGCGCGCACCGCGGGACGGCGCCGAGGGCGCCAAGAGCGGCGCCGCCGGCGTGCTGGTCTCCTAGAGCCCCGGGACTCTCTGCCCACCCCCGTTATCCTTTAGCGTCGCTCCCGTTGTGTTTTTTGTTAATAAATGTGGCGGTTTTGGTCACGGGAGGAGTGTTGGGAGGGCCCAGGCCAACGCGACGCCCGTCCTGGGGGTCTGGGCTGCTTGGACTCGATGATCTCTGGAGGTCCTTCCAACCTTAACCGTTCTGGGATTCTGGGATTAGCGGTGTCCGGAGCGGGGGGAGCCGCTGCCGGGAAGCGCCGGGGGGGTTGGCGGAGCTGGTGGGAACGCGGCGCTTCCCGCCCCCGCGCGCTGCTCCTGGCGGACGCCTGGGCCCCTCCTGCTGCCAGGCCCCCTGCCTGCCTTGGGTCCTGCAGGGGCAGCGCTTGTGTCCCCCCTGCCCCAACACCCGGAGCTTGGAGAGGGGGGGACGTGGGGGACACTGGGGGGTAAACGGGGAACTTGGGGGGGCTGGAACCCTGAGCCTGGCTCGAGGGGACATAAGGACACGGGAGGGGGACAGGAATGCTGAGGCTGCCTTGGGGGGACACGGGCTGGTCCCTGGCTGGGGACAGGGAGCCCCAGAGTGTTGTAGGAAGGGGACAGAGACACCAGGGCTGCACTGGGGGACAGGGACACAGGGGACCGCAGGGTGGCCGCCAGCCTGGGGATTGGGGACCTTAAAGCTGATGGGGTTGAGGGGGACAGGGACCCTGGGGGCTGTGGGGATGCTGGCCCTGGCACAGGGGGGACACTGGGATCCTGCAGCAGGAACTTAGAGCGGGGGGGACCCGAGGGCCCTGGGGCTGGCGCTGGGGGGGACACGTGTGTCCTGGGGCCGGCAGGGGACACCGAGGGACAGCGCAAGGACACGGGTGCAGCAGGACACGGAGACCTTGGCGGCCAGCGGGGGCCGGCGCGCGGCGGCTGCGCCTGTTGCCCGTGCGGTTGTGCCTGTTGACTGTGCGGTTGTGCCTGTTGACTGTACACAGGCGCCCGCCCCGCCGTGCCCGTAAAGGTGCCCATAAAGGCGCCCGTCCCCGCGCGCGGCGCCCGTCCCCGCACGCGCCATGGAGCCGCTCGCGCGCCTGGCCGAGGCCGAGAGCGAGCGGCAGCTGGGCCGCGTCCACGGCGTCTCGGACCCGGTAGGGACGGCGGCGCCCGCGCCGGGAGCCTTAATGGCTTTTTTGGCCCCGGTTCGGGGCGCTGACGCAGCCGGGATTAGCAGCGGCCGGGGCAGGCGCCGGGCGGGGTGGGGGGTGGCCCGGACGCCGGGGCCCCGCGCGGGCTCAGGGCCGCGTCCCCCCGCAGTGGTGACCGCCAGCAGCATGGCCGGCGCCGCCATGTACGAGCTGTACGAGCTGGTGCGCGTGGGCCACGCCGAGCTGGTGGGCGAGATCATCCGCCTGGAGGGCGACCTGGCCACCATCCAGGTGTACGAGGAGACCTGTATCCTGCGGGAGCGCCGCCCGCGCCCGGCCCCTTCCCCAGCCCGAACCCCATCCCGAACCCAAACCCCATCCCGAACCCCATCCCGAACCCCTTCCCCATCCCAAACCCCTTTCTCATCCCACTGCCCTTCCCCATCCCGAACCCCTTCCCCATCCTGATTCCCTCCCCCGTCCCACTGCCCTGCCTCATCCCGAGCCCCTTCCCATTCCCAGCCGAGTCAAATCCCATCCCTTTCCCTCCTTGTCCCCATTCCCATCCTCATTCCCACATGTATCTCAGTCCCTTTCCCCATCCCCTTCCCCATCTCTCATCCCCATCAGTATCTCCATGCCTATCCGCCTCCCCATGCCCAACCCCAACTCCCTCTCCATCCACATCCCCATCCCATCTCCATCCCCTTCCCCATTTCCATTCCCATCTCCTCAACCTCTTTGATCCCATCCTCTTCCCCATCCCCACCTCCATCACCCTCTCCCTCTCCGTCTCCATTTCCCTCTGCTTCCATGTTTCCCCCTCAACCGTCACCTCCACCTCCATCCCTCCCATCTGTGCCTTCATCCCCATCTCTCTTCCCATCTCCACCTGTGTCCTGGCACCGCTGTGTCCCTTTCCTGAGCACTGTCCCAGCGGGTGTCTGCGTGGGGGACCCGGTGCTGCGCACGGGGAAGCCGCTCTCGGTGGAGCTCGGTCCCGGCATCATGGGCTCCATCTTCGACGGCATCCAGCGGCCCTTGAAGGACATCACGGAGCTCACCAAGACCATCTACATCCCGCGCGGCATCAACATCCCCGCGCTGGCCCGCGACGTCGCCTGGGACTTCGCCCCCAGCAAAAACATCCGGGTGAGCCGGGGAGGATGTCACCACCCGCGGCCTCCTTGGGGACAGGATTTGGGGACACCCTTCCTGCCAGCAGCTCCTGGCGGCTGCTCTGGAGGGGACACAGCTGGGGATGGCTCCGGCATCGGGTCACGTCCCACGCGGACCTCACGGTCCTCCCGTGCCAGGTCGGCAGCCACGTCACCGGCGGGGACATCTACGGCGTCGTGACCGAGAACTCGCTCATCCAGCACAAGATCATGGTGCCACCACGGAGCCGGGGCACCGTCACCCACATCGCGCCGCCGGGGCACTACAGCATCTCGGTAGGGGCTCTCGGAGCTGGGTGGCCTTTGGGGACGCCGGGAATGTCCCCTCCATGGGCGCCCGTCCCCCCGCCAGGACGTGGTGCTGGAGCTGGACTTCGAGGGCACCACGGAGAAGCTGACCATGATGCAGGTGTGGCCCGTGAGGCAGACCCGGCCCGTGGCCGAGAAGCTCCCGGCCAACTACCCGCTGCTCACGGGCCAGAGGGTCCTGGACGCCCTTTTCCCGTAGGTCCAGGGCTGGGAACAGGGCACGGAGGCCAGGGACAAGGATGGGGAAAGGGGATGGACCTGGGGATTGAGATGGAGACCAGCAGAGGGGACAGTGTTGGGCATGGCATGGGGGACAGGAATGGGGATGAGGAAGAGGATAGGGATGGTCCTACTGGGAAGAGGAGGACATCCGGGGGCTTGGGGTGACGCTGGGGACACTGTGGCCTCCCCTACACCCAGCATGGATTCCAGGAGGGGATGGGACAAGGGGTGTCCAGACATGTCCCAGTTCCCTCTCCTTCCCCAAGGTGTTAGTGGGACCTGACTGCCCTCCACGGACTGTGTCCCCATGGTGTCCCCATGGTCTGTGTCCCCATGGTGTCCCCATGGTGTCCCCGCGCCCAGGTGTGTCCAAGGTGGCACCACGGCCATCCCGGGGGCCTTCGGCTGCGGCAAGACCGTCATCTCGCAGTCGCTGTCCAAGTACTCCAACAGCGACGTCATCGTGTACGTGGGCTGCGGCGAGCGCGGCAACGAGATGTCCGAGGTGCTGCGGGACTTCCCGGAGGTGGGTCCCGGGTGTCACCGTGGGGGGACAGGCCGGGCCGGGGGCTGCGCCGGGCTGCGCACGGCCACGGCGGCACCGCGGTGACGCCGCTCGTGGCCCCAAGCTCACCATGGAGGTGGACGGGAGGACGGAGACCATCATGAAGCGCACGACGCTCGTGGCCAACACCTCCAACATGCCCGTGGCCGCCCGCGAGGCCTCCATCTACACCGGTGAGCTGGGCACGCTCGCACGCGCGGGCGAGGGGCAGAGCGCTAAGGGGCACGCGTGTGCCACGGGGAGGGCACGTGCATGGGCACACGCGTGTGCGCAACTGCGTGTGTGCCCTTGTGAGCGTGCACGCGTGCGCTTTTGCAGCTGGGTGGGCATTTGCATGCGCGTGTGCATTTGGGGTGTGCACGTGCAAGCGTGCACGAGTGCATGCCCTTGTGCACACTTCTGCAACTGGGAGGGCCTTTGTGTTTGCATTTATGTTTGGGGTGTGGGTGTGCAAGCGAGCTCCTGTGTGCATGCTCGTGTGCACGCTTGTGCACACTTCTGCAACTGGGAGGGCCTTTGTGTTTGCATTTATGTTTGGGGTGTGGGTGTGCAAGCGAGCTCCTGTGTGCACACTCGTGTGCACGCTCGTGTGCACGCTTGTGCACACTTCTGCAACTGGGAAGGCCTTTGTGTTTGCATTTATGTTTGGGGCGTGCGCGTACAAGTGAGCTCCTGTGTGCACGTGTGCATGCTCGTGTGCACGCTCGTGTGCATGCTTGTGCACACTTCTGCAACTGGGAGGGCCTTTGGGTTTGCATTTATTTTTGGGGCGTGCGCATACAAGTGAGCTCCTGTGTGCACGCTCGTGTGCACGCTCGTGTGCACGCATACCCGTGTGCACACTTGCATGCACGCTTGCTGCACCCCTGTGTGTGCCCGCTGGCGCGTGTGCTCGCACGCATGCCCACGCGTGCCCACGCGCGCTCCCCGGCTCGCCCGCAGGCATCACGCTCTCCGAGTACTTCCGCGACATGGGCTACCACGTGAGCATGATGGCCGACTCGACGTCGCGCTGGGCCGAGGCGCTGCGCGAGATCTCGGGGCGCTTGGCCGAGATGCCGGCGGGTGAGCGCGTCCCCCCGCGCCCGCGGCGCCGCGAGGCCCCGCGCGGCTCCGCTGAGCGCGTCCCGCTCTGCAGACAGCGGCTACCCCGCGTACCTGGGCGCGCGCTTGGCCTCCTTCTACGAGCGAGCGGGGCGCGTGCGCTGCCTGGGCAGCCCCGAGCGCCAGGGCAGCGTCAGCATCGTGGGAGCGTGAGTCTGTGGGGCGGCGGGACGCGGTGCGGGACACGGGATGTGGGATGCGAGATGCGGGACACGAGATGTGGGGTGTGGGACGTGGGACATGGGATCTGGGGTGTGCGATGCGGGATGTGAGATGTAGGACACGAGATGTGGGACGCGGGACACGGGATGCGGAATGTGGGATGCGAGATGCGGGACACGAGATGTGGGGTGTGGGGTGTAGGACGTGAGATGTGGGATGCGGGACACAGGACTTGGGATGCAGAATGGGGGATGCGAGATGTGGGACATGAGATGTGGGATGAGTGATGTGGGATACAGGGCATGAAATATGGGATGTGGGACACGGGATCTTGGGTGTGGGATGTGGGATGCAGGACATGGGATGCGGGTTGCAGGACATGGTCCCTGCCAAATGGCTCATCCCTCTTGCCCGCAGCGTGTCCCCACCAGGAGGGGACTTCTCGGACCCTGTCACTTCGGCCACACTGGGCATCGTGCAGGTGAGCGGTGGCCCGATCCCATGTGCTCCGTGTCCACATGCCGGCTCCGGCGCTCAGGCCGGCTCTTTTCCAGGTGTTCTGGGGGCTGGATAAGAAGCTCGCGCAGCGCAAGCATTTCCCCTCCGTCAACTGGCTCATCAGCTACAGCAAGTACCTGCGGGCGCTGGAGCCGCACTACGAGCGGCAGCATCCCGAATTCCCAGCCCTGCGCACCAAGGCCAAGGAGATCCTGCAGGAGGAGGAGGATCTGGCTGAGATCGTCCAGCTTGTGGGCAAGGTGCTGGGATAGGGCCCTGGAAAAGGGATGGCGAGAAGGGATGTGGGGTGGGGATAAGGGATTGGATGGGGATGGGGGTACAGGAGGGCAAGAGGGTGGCGGATGGGGTGGAGATGAAGGATATGGGATAAGGACGGGAGATAGAGGATGGAAGAAGGGATGGGGTGGTGGATAGGGGATGGGGATGAAGGTTACAGGATAGAAGGAAGATAGGGGATGGGAAAGGCATTGGGGGATGGGAAAGGCGATAGAGATGGGATAGAGATGAAGGAGATGGGATGGAGATGAGGAAGATGTGATGGAAATGGGATGGAAATGAGGGAGATGGGATGGAGTAGGGCATACGGGGTGGGAGAGGTGCTGAGAGTGGGAGTTATGGGATGCAGAAGAGGGATATGGGATGGGGCTGATGGATGTGTGGTGTGCTTGGGGGATACGGGGTGGGAGAGGGGCCAGGAGCGGGCTATGGGATGAGCCCATTTCCCCACCTCTCCCCCAGGCCTCCCTGGCCGAGGCCGACAAGATCACCCTGGAGGTGGCCAAGCTCCTCAAGGACGACTTCCTGCAGCAGAACGGCTACTCGCCCTACGACAGGTACCCACGGCCACCGCCGGCCCCTGGCACCGGCCCCAGGTCCCCGTGCGCCACAGCTGAGTCCGGCTCGTGCCCCCCGTCGCCCCCCAGGTTTTGCCCCTTCTACAAGACGGTGGGGATGCTCCACAACATGGTGACCTTCTACGAGCTGGCGCGACACGCGGTGGAGAGCACGGCGCAGGCCGAGCACCGCGTCACCTGGGCCACCATCCGCGAGAACCTGGGCGACATCCTCTACAAACTGAGCTCCATGAAGTTCAAGGTAGGGCAGGGGGGTATGGGGGGACACTGTGCAGCGGTGGCGGTGCTGGGGACACAAGGACGGCCACCAACGTCCCCACCATGTCCCAGGACCCGGTGAAGGACGGTGAGGCCAAGATCACGGCTGACTACGCCCAGCTCAACGAGGAGATGCAGACGGCTTTCCGCAACCTGGAGGACTGAGGGGGGGCACGGGCAGCATGGGGGGCAGGAGGGGGGGGGGACATGGGACCAGAGCGGGGTGTCACTGTCACCAATAAACAGTGGTGGCCTCCGGGTGTGGCTTCCCCTGCCCTGGGTGGGGATGTATCCGGCTCCGGCATGCCGGGGACTCCAGGAGTGCTGGGTTTTCCCCATGCTGGGGAAAGGGGGAAGGCAAGTGGGGACTGCTCCATCTCTAGGGGGGCAGGAGGATTTTGGGGTGTCCCGGTGCGGGACCCCAGCCCGGGCACCCGTGTGTGCTGCGGTGCCACCGCCGTGGGGAGGGACAGGCAGCGGGGAGGGAACCCCCCCCGAGCCGGGACCCCCGCGGGACGCGCTTGGCCGCGGCCGGGCCGGACTTCGGCGTGGGGACGGTGCCAGCGCTGCCAGGCGACGCCGCTTGTTTGGGGACCCTTGGGGACAGCGGGAGCCGCCCGGCTCGCAAGGGCGGGGGGGCAGCTGGCATCGGGCACGGACTCGCCCACCGGGACAGATGGGGCCACGATCCCCCCCAGAAACTCGACACAGGGAGGGGACACGTCCCCGCTATCTGCTCTTGTCCCCCGGGCCGGCCGCCGTTACCCCTTTGGGGGTCCCGGTTACTATTCGCCCCCGGGGGGAAGGTCCGGCCCGGCCGGGCGGTGCCTCCGCCCGCCCCTTCGTCCCCCCCGCTCCTCCTCCCGCCCCGTCCCTCGCGCCCCGCCCGGGGCCGCCGCCGCCGTCGGTGCCGCCGGCGGCAAATGCGGCTCCTGCTGCTGCTCGTAGCGCTCGGCGCCGCCCGGCCCGGTGAGTCCCGGCCCGGTACCGGCACTGGCACCGGCCCAGGGGTGCCGGGACCCCCAGGGCTGCGGGGGAGCCGGGGGCCCCGCGGCAGCGGTGGGACGGGGCGTCCCGGTTCCCCTGCAGCCCCGGGCGGGCCTGGGGGGAGGGCGGTCCCCATCCCCGATGTGTCCCCGTCCTCACTGTGTCCCCGTCCCCGTCCGTGTCCCCGCGCCCGACCCGTGTCGCCCGCCACGTCCCACCCGGGCGGGGGATGTCGCGGGTGGCCGTGAGTCGGCGCGAGTGGGTGTCCCGGGTGCCCGGGGAGGGGGCGCGGGGGTGTCCGTGCGGGTCCCTGCGGTGTCCGTGTGGGTGTCCACGCAAGCGTCCCTGCGGGTCCCCGGTCCGTGCGGGTGGCTCTCGACCCACATGTCCCGCGGGTGGCATCTCGTCCCTTATGTCCTCAGGGGCACCCGGTGCACCCACCCCCACCTCCAACCGTCCCCCCCCCGTCCCGCCCCCCGACCCCGAGCGGCCGCTCACAGCGGCGTCCCGCAGGCCGGGCGGCGACAGCGACAGCGACAGCGTCCACGGCGGCGGCCGGGGGCTGCGCGGCCGCGTGCGGCAGCCGCGTGGGCGGCGCGGCGCGGGCCACGGCGGCGGCGGGCGCCGAGGTGCGGCTGGGCTGCCCGGTGGCGGCGGAGCGGCTGGGGGAGCCGCGCGCGCTGCACTGGCGCTTCTGGGGCCGCGGCGGCGGCGGGGAGGGGACCCCCGTGTGTCACCGCGCGGGGGCCACCGCCCGCTGCAGCCCCCGCTACGGCCACCGCGCCGCGCTCGCCGACGCGGGCCACGGGCTCGCCCTGCGCGAGCTGCGGGCGAGCGACGGCGGCGACTACACGTGCCTGCTGCTGGGCGAGTGGGACTGCGCCTGCGGCCGCGTCACCCTCGCCGTCACCGGTACGGCCCGCGGGGGGACCCTCACCGCGGCGTCAGGCCTGAGCGGGGCCCTCCCACCGGACACGTCGCCTCTCCGCAGGGAACAACTGCAGCGAGCCCAGCTCCGGGGACCAGCGCGGGGCTTGCCCCGCTCACCCCTTCCTCCTCCTCCTCCTCCTCGTCTTCGTCCTGCTGCTGCTGCCCTGATGCCCTGGGAGTGCATGGGGAGTGTGTGGGTGTGCTGGGAGCACGCGTGTGTGCAGAGTGTGCACGGGTGTGCAGGGAGCACGCGTGTGTGCGCGCCTTCGTGTGCACCCATGCGCTTGTGTGTGTGAGGGACCCGGCTGCGTGTGTGTGCATGTGAGCTGTGAGTGAACGCACGGGCAGGAGTGTGCAAGCGTGTGCAAGCCTTTGTGTGTGCACGTGATGCAGGCGTGCACATGTACACGCACACGAGTGTGCACGTGGCTGTGAGCACAGGAGTGCACATGCATTTCCATGTATGCAAGCGAGCCTGTGTGTGAGTGCGCACGTGGGAGGAGAGAGCATGTGCCTTGTGTCCCCAATGTCCCCAATGTCCCCTGCCTTCCTGGTGCCATCTTCCTGGGGAAGCAGCAGTGTGAAGCCCCCACTCCGGGGTTGAATGGGACCCTGGAGCAAAGGGGACCCTGTGCTTGGTGTCACCTTGGCCTGGATGCCACCCTGGACCAGAGGGGACACTGGGCTGGATGCCACCCTGTGCTCAATGCCACTTGCACTGGATGGGACCCCATCCTGGATGTCACCCTGGGCTGGATGGGACCAGATGGGACCCAGGACAGTTGGGACACAGGTCCCAGATGGGTCCCATGCTGGAAACCACCCTGGATCAGAGAGACCCCAGGATGGATGCCTCCCTGTCGCAGATGGGACTGCAGACTGGAGACCACCACGAGCAGGATGTCACCCTGGACCAGATGCCACCCCAGGCTGGAGACCCTAGCCACCCAGCTGTCCTGTCATTGTGGGTGCACAGCCCTGTCCAGCGCTGCCTCCGTCCGTTGGTGGCTGTCAGGAAAGTGCCCGCTCGGCGTTTTCCCACTTGCCGTCAGCACTTCGGCGCGGCGGCGCCCAGACCTTTCCAGGCCTTTGTGGCCGGTGACAATGACAGCGGCGGCGCCCTTAGCCCACGGGCGCCCGCGCTGCTCACTCGCCCTGCGGACGGACGCACAGACGGGACGTGTCGAGGCGCCCGCCGGGGCCGCTGCGCGCAGAAGGTGGGTGCGCAGGACCCCGGGCTGGATGTCACCCTGGGCCACGCAGGACGCTGGACTTGCCCTGCGCCACACTCCCAGGTCCCCACGGTGCCACCTGGATACTTCACGGTGGTCCTAGAAGGTGCCACCCCAGGGTGCAGCTGAAAGCCCCAGAGATGCCACCCTGGGTGCCCTGATACCCTCTCGAGATGCCAAAAGCCCCAGTGTCCCTCAAGATGTCACCCTGGGTGCCCCCCAATGTCCCTGGTGATGCCACCCCATGACTCTCTGACCCTAGAGGTGCCTCCACAGGTACCTGCAGTGTCCTATGGAGATACCACCCCAGGCACTATGGGGTCCCCAGTGATGCCACTCTGTGTCCCTCAGCATCCCCAGAGCTGCCACCCTGTGTCTTACAGAGACACCTTCTCTCGGGGATGCCACCCAAGGGGATGCCACCACCAGGAGTCCTCAAGGGCGTGTCACCAATGTACCCTAGCCCCTCCAGGGATGCCCAGGCACCTTCAGCGGTGTCCCCCCCTCCCCTGCCCTGTGTCCCCAATCCATGGGTGTCCCTTGGGTTTACCAGTGCAGGAGCGGGTCGCTGGGGTGGCAGCACCCAGAGATGCCACTGTCCTCCCGCCCCGCTGTGTCCAGGGCGGCGATGGCAGCACGGGGGGGGCTGCTGTGCGCGGCCTCCGGGCTGGCGCTGCTGGTGGCCGCCACTGCCACCGACTTCTGGCTGCAGTACCGGGCACCGGGCGGCCCCGCCTGCCAGGGCCTGTGGCGCGTCTGCCTGGGGGGCGAGTGCCGCCCCCACGCCGGCACCCCGGGTAGGTGCTTGCGCCGGGACACAGCTGCGCTGAGCTGTGCACGGGCTCTGCGGAGGGGGGCACTGTGCGCTGAGCTCTGCTGGGCTCTGTGCGATGGTCACTGCTGCGCTGAGCTGTGTGTGGGTGCTGTGGAAGACACTGCTGCACTGAGCTGTGTGCAGTCTCTGTGGGGGGGGCACTCTGCGCTGAGCTGTGCACGGGCTCTGTGCAATGGGTACAGCTGCGCTGAGCTGTGTGCGGGCTCTGTGCAAGGGGCACTGCTGTGCACAGGCTCTGCAGGGGGGGCACTGCTGCACTGAGCTGTGTGTGGGTGCTGTGGAAGACACTGCTGCGCTGAGCTGTGTGCAGTCTCTGTGGGGGGGCACTCTGCGCTGAGCTCTGCTGGGCTCTGTGCAATGGGTACAGCTGCGCTGAGCTGTGCGTGGGCTCTGTGCAAGGGGCTCTGCTGTGCACAGGCTCTGCAGGGGGGCACTGCTGCACTGAGCTGTGTGCGGGCTCTGTGGGGGGGCACTCTGCGCTGAGCTCTGCTGGGCTCTGTGCAATGGTCACTGCTGCGCTGAGCTGTGTGTGGGCTCTGTGGAAGACACTGCTGCACTGAGCTGTGTGCAGTCTCTGTGGGGGGCACTCTGCGCTGAGCTCTGCTGGGCTCTGTGCAATGGTCACTGCTGCGCTGAGCTGTGTGCGGGCTCTGCGGACGGGGCCGCGGTGCCACCCGGCGCGTCCCCGACGCGTGTCCCCTCTCGCAGCGCTCTGGGACGCCTCGCGGGTGCTCATGCTGCTCTCCGTGATCTCCAGCGCGGCCGGCGTCGCCCTGGGGCTCTCGGCTGCCGCGGGCAGCGGCCGGCGCCTGCGTCTCCGCACGGCGGGAGCCACCCTGCTCGGGGCCGGTACGCGGGGCTGGGGCCGGGCCGGGTCCCGCGGGGCTGCGCTGAGCTGCGCCCGGTCTCTGCGAGCCCAGCTTGGGGCTCAGGGCAGCCCCGGGGCAGGACCCGCCGTGCGTGACCGTCCCCCCCCCGCAGGCTTCCTGGCGCTGCTGGGTCTGGCCGTGTACACGGCGGTGGCCGTGAGCGTCTTCGGGAAGCGCCAGCCCGACTGGCGCTTCTCCTGGTCCTACATCCTGGGCTGGATCGCCGTCGTGCTCGTCCTGTCGGCAGGTAGCGGCTCGGGCACTGCTGCGCCGAGCTGTGCGCGGGCTCTGCGGGGCCGCCCCCCCGCCTCATCCCGTCCCCCCCCAGGGCTCTTCCACGTCTGCGCCGCCTCCAAGGACCCGAGCCCGGAGAGCTCCGAAGCGGCGGGTGCCTGAGGGGGGGTCGGGTCCCGCCGGGCTCCCCGCGGCACCGAGCGGCGCCCGCTCCCGGCACGGCCGGGCCCCGCGGCTCCCCCACGCTGTGTCCCCCCGCCTGCCCCGGCCAGGCCCCCCCTTAGCCCCCACCTCGTAGTCGCTGCCCTGCTGTGCTAATAAACAGCGGTGCCCCCCACACCGCGACCTGCTGCTGTTGTTCTGGGGGGCGTTTGGGGACCCCGCGGAGGGAGCATCGTGTCCGGTCCCCTCCTCGCCCACCCTCTACCCGCGCCAGGCACCGTCATCTGGGGCAGCCCCCCCTCGGATAGGGGAATGGGCAGGATTGGGGGTCAGAGGGTGCCGGGGGGGGCTGAGACCGGGGCTCAGGGGATGGGGGAGCGCAGGGGTTATAGGAGACACCGGGGTCACTGGGAGGAACCCCTGGGACACACTGGGGAAGGGGGGACATGGAAGGAGGAATGGGCTGGGGGGGTCATTAAGGGGAATGGGTCGGGGGGGCACTGGGACAGACTGGGAGAGGCGGGGGGGGTTATGGGGTCACTGGGGGGAACCCAGGAGACTTTGGGGGCGACTGTCCCCATGGGGCCCCCACCCGCCCCCGCCGGGCGCTGTTGCCCCTTTAAGACCGCGCCCGCGGCCCCGCCCCTACTCCGACCTGCCCGACCGGTCCGCCCCGCCCGGCCCCGCCCATGAGACCCCGCCTATACACCTCAAGCCCCGCCCCAAGCCCCGCCCCCCGGCGCCTGGCCCCGCCCCCGCCCCGTCCCGGCTCAGCCGCGAAGCACCGGCCCCGCCGCACGGCCCGGAGCGGCCCGGTCCGCTTCGGTTCGGCCCGAGCGGCCCGGTTCGGCCCGGTCCGGCCCGGCTCGGTCCGGCTCGGTTCGACCCGATCCGGTTCGGTTCGCTCCGGTTGATCCCGATCCGGTCCGGTTGGTCCCCTTGCGGTCCGGTTGGGCCCGGATGGTGCTGGCCGGGGGCCGCGCAGCGCCGTGAGCCCGCAGGTGTCCGCATGGCCCCCCGCGGGATGCGGCCCGGGACGCGCTGCCTCCTCGTCCTCCTCCTCTTCCTCCTCCTCGCCGCCACCGGTAAGACACCGGTACCGGCACCGGGCGGACCGGGGCGGGGCCGGGGGGAACCGGCTCCACTGGGCGGGGAGGGTCCCCCGGGATCCGGGAGCCGCGGGGGCGGTGCGGGGTCCCAGGCGCCAGGGGAGGGGGGGATGCCCGTGTGTTTGCACACGGGTGTGCGGGTGTGCGCGGGGGTGTGTGCGCGGCGGTGCGCAGGGCTGCGCGTGTGCGCGCAGTGCGTGTACAGGTGTCTGCCTGTGTGTGTGCACGGGGCTGTGTGTGTGTGTGTCCCCTTTGCGGACCCAGTGCTGGCCCATCTGGGGACGCCATGGGGACATGGTGGAGGACCGAGCTGAGCTGTCTAGGGGGACGAGGCTGGGGACATAGAGGGGGCCCGGGCTGGGCTGGCCTGGGGAGGGACATTTGGGGAGAAGGACTGTGAGGACAGGACAGATTTGGAATTACCTTAGGGACAGGGACATGGGGCTGGGAGGGACAGGGCTGTCAGGAGGTCTTGGATACCTGGGCCCCCTCCCACTGTCCCCAACCCAGGGGTGATGAATGGGAGGGGCAGAGCCCCCCACCCTCCCAACGTGCCTCAGTTTCCCCTCATGTCCCCAGGGGGACACAGACAGGGGACAGAGCCACCTGCCATTGGGGACCCATGGGCCCAGGTGTCCGAGGCCCCGTGGGAACAGCCTGGGGCAGTGGGTGACGTCACGGGAACAGGGTGCAACCCCCATCCGCCCCCCGCCCAAAGCCCACTGAGATGTGACGGGGTTGAGGTGGGGGGCGCTGTGCCCATCACCCGGCATCAGGCCTGCGCCTGCCCTGGCCCACTGACTGGTTGGGTGGGTGCCGCCGGTGCCGGGAGGGGGTGCGGGGCTTTTCATGCGTGTGCAAGGGAGGGGGAGGGGGAGTGTGAGTGTGCTTTGAGGCTCGTGGGAGCACGCACGTGTGCGCAATGGAGTGATCATGACCACCGCAGAGCAGTGTGTGCAAGCAGGGGCACATGTGTGTGTGTGCATGGGAGAAGTGGGTGTCCAGTGTGCGTGTGCACACGTACGCATGCACACGCTTGTGAACACATAGGAGAGAAGTGAGCACATGCTGGTGCGCGCCGCGAGCACACGCGTGTGCACAGCAGCATCCGCAGGCACACGCGTGTGCTCCTGGCCACCTGCACACACGTGTGTCTGCGTGCAAGACAAGGGATTAACGTGCAAAGTGAGCCCACAGCCATACGTGTGCAAGAGCACGAAGGCTGTGGTGGGGAATGGCCACAAGGGTGTGAGGAGCACACGGGCAGCTCCGCACGCCAGCCCGGGAGGGGACACCCACACGGGACGAGGCTGGAGGTGCCACCACATCCATGTGCCAGTCCGGAGGGGAAACTGAGGCAGGGGTGGCACCGGGGGCTCCAGCGCGTTCGTGCGCTCGCTCACCAGGGGAAACTGAGGCAGGCCGGGTGCTGCGAGGGTTAAAGGCAGTGACCCCGCGCGGAGCCGGTTGAGCCGGTTCCCGGCTCCGTTCTCACGCGCCTCCTTCCTCCAGAGTCAGCCCGTTGGGGTGGAGATGCCCCGCGGCGGGCGCTGGCGGCCGGCCGAGCCGACGGGGCCCCGGCGTCCTGCGCGCCGCCGACGGCGCCCAGGTGTCCCGCGGGGCCCAGGCGTCCTGCGCGCCGCCGCGTCCCGCGCGCTGCAGCGGTGCCACTGCAGCGCGGGGCAAAGCGGGACACAGGGACGAGCTCGGCGCGCCGCGACTCTGATGCGCTCCCCCGCAAGCCGCGGCCCGGCTATTATTTAATTAATCCGGCAGCCAAATAGCCGCCTAATTAGCGCCCTGTAATTAAGCCGCGCTGCCCAGCCCGCGGTGCCGCTGCAGGGCGAGGGGCCGAGCGGAGCGGAGCCGGCGGGGGCCGAGCGAGCCCCGCGCGCGCCGGGCGCCCGCAGCCCCCCGGGTGCCGGAGCCGGGCGGGCCGTGGGAGGCGGCGCAAGGGAGTGGATCCCTCGCAAGCCGCGGCAGGGCCCGGCATGCGAGCGGGCCGGTTTAGCTCGCCGCTCCGGCCCGGGCGCTTCGCCGGCGGCAGGCGCGTTCCCGGCGTCGCCGCACGCCCTCGCCCCAGCGCGCGGCTTGCGGCCGGGCCGACCGGCTCGGCGGGATGGCCCGGCCCTGCCCTGCGCCCGCCCGCCCGCGCTGGGCGGGGGGGGGGGCCGGCCCGGACGCCTGGGCCCCCCCCTGCGGTGCTGCTTGGGGGATAGGGCCCGTGGGCAGGCGCGAGCAGCCTGTGTGCGGGAGCGCACGCAAGCGCGGGGAGCGCGTGGATGCAGGCTGGGGTGGTACGTGGTGTGCAAGCGTGCGTGCCCGTGTGAGCACACGCAAGCACCTGCTGTGGGGGTGTGTGAGTGTGCGACAGTGTGTGCAGACACGAGTGTGCCCAAGCATGTGCGAGGGCACCTGGGGGTATGAGCAGAAATGTGCACGTATATGTGAATGTGTTCGAGTTTGTGCCAGTTTATAAGTGAGCGTGGTAGCACAGGAGCACACATAAGTATGCAGGAGTGCATCCAAGCACGTATGAGTGTGCACAAGCATGTGTAAGAATGCATAAGTGTGCCCAAGTGTGTATGATAACCCCAAGTATGTGTATGTCCAAGTGCGCTCACCTATGTTCAAGCATACGTGATTGTGTCTGAGTGTACACAAGCATGTGCGAGCATGCTCAAGTGTGTCTGAGCGTGCCAAAGCAAATATGAGTGTGCCCGAGTGTGTTCAAGCATGCCCAAGCAGGCACGAGCATGCCCAAGCACACGTGAGCATGCATGAGCACATCAAAGCACACATGGATATGTGTGAGCATTCCCATGGCTGAATGAGGGTGCCCAAGTGTGCAGAATTGTGCCCAAGTACATGTGAGCATGCCAAGGTGTGTAAGGATGTGTATGAGCATGTCCTAGTGTGCTACAGCGTGTCCAAGCACACGAGAGCATGCCTAAGTGCACGCATGAGGTTGCAAAAGTGTGCAGGAACGTGTATGAGCTTGCACGAGCACAACAAAGCTTGCAGAGTGTGCAAGTGTGTCCAGGAATGCACGGATAGGCCAAAGCAAGCATGGATGTGTGTGAGCGTGCACAGGCACCTGTGAGCACGCAGAAGCACGCATGAGCATGCTAAAGCACGCATGGGTGCTTGTGAGCATGCCCAAGCGTGTGCAGATATGCCCAAACATGCAAATACGGCTGTTTGAGCGGGTCCAAGCATGCCCAAGCACACATGAGCATGCCCAAGCTCATGTTAGTGATAGATGTTAGTGAGCAGGCTCAAGCATGTGCAAGTATGCCCGAGTGTGCCCAGGCACAAGTAAGCATGCCCAAGTGTGCATACATGTTTGAGCGTGCCCAGGCATGTGTGAGTGTGCCAAAGCACGCTTGAGCGTGTCCAAGCATGCATGGATATGCGTGCCTAAGCATGCGCAAGTGTGCCCAAGCATGCATGAGTGTGCCTAAGCGTGTGCAAGTGTGCCTGAGCATGCCCCAGCATGCATGGATATGCCCAAGCAGGCATGGATGTGTGAGCATGTGCAAGCACGCATGAGCGTGCCCAAGCTTGAGTGTGCCTAAGCATGTGTGAGTGTGACTAGGCATGTATGAGTGTGCCCAAGCATGCACGGATGTGCCAGGATGCCCAAGTGTGCATGAGCGTGCTCAAGCAAGCATGGGTGTTCGTGCATGCACAAATGTGCCCCCGCATGCACACACATGTCCAAGCACACACGTCAGTTTGAGCGTGCCAAAGCACGTGTGAGCAGGTTGAAGCCAACATGGGTGTTTGAGTGTGCACAAGAGCATGCAAGCGTGCCCAAGTGTATTTGGTTGTTTAGCTTGCCCAGGCACACGTGGATGTTTGTGTGTGTTCAAGCATGCACACGTGTGCCCAAGGACGCATGGGTGTCTGAGCATGCCCAAGTTTGAGTGTGCCCAAGTACATGTAAGTGTGCCCAAACATGCACAAGTGTGTCCAAAAGCATGCAAGCATGCCCAAGCATGCATGGATGCGTGAGTGTGCCCAAGGACACATGGGTGTTTGAATGTGTGCAAGCATGCCCAAGAGCACGTAGGTGTTTGAGCACACGGAACTATCCCCAAGTGTGTGCAAAGGTGCACAAGGGCACATGGGTGTTTGAGCACATGCGAGTGTGCCCAAGTGCATGCGAGCGTGCCCAAGGACGTGTGGGTGTTTGAGCGTGTCCAAGTGTGCATGAGCGTGTCCAAAGCTGTGCGGGTGTTTGAGCACACATGAGTGTGCCCAAGTGCATGCGAACGTGCCCAAGAATGCATGGGTGTTTGAGCGTGCGTGTGAGTGTGTCCAATGCAGTGTGGGTATTTGAGCACGTGCGAGTGTGCCTAAGGGCACATGAGTGTTTACGCGTGCCCAAGAACACGTGGGTGTTTGAGCGTGTCCAAGTGTGCATGAGCGTGTCCAAGGCTGTGTGGGTGTTTGAGCACACGCGAGTGTGCCCAAGCGCACATGACTGTGCCCAAGGGTGGGTGGGTGTTTATGTGTGTCCAAGGGTGTGTGGGTGTTTGAGCACACGTGCGTGTGCCCAAGCGCATGTGAGTGTGCCCAAGGGTGCATGAGTGTTTACCCGTGCCCAAGGGTGTGTGGGTGTTTGAGCACACGCGCGTGTGCCCAAGTGCATGTGAGTGTGCCCATGGGTGTTTACATGTGTCCAAGGGCGCATGGGTGTTTGAGCACACGCGAGTGTGCCCAAGCACATGTGAGTGTGCCCAAGGGCGCATGGGTGTTTACGTGTGTCCAAGAGTGCGTGGGTGTTTTAGCACACGTGTGTGTGCCCAAGTGCACGCAAGTGTGCCCAAGAACACATGGGTGTTTGAGCGTGTCCAAGCGTGCATGAGCGTGTCTAAGGCTGTGTGGGTGTTTGAGCACATGCAAGTGTGCCCAAGTGCATGTGAGCGTGCCCAAGAACGCATGGGTGTTTGAGCGTGCCCAAGTTCATGTGAGCGTGTCCAAGGGTGTGTGGGTGTTTGAGTACACGTGCGTGTGCCCAAGCGCATGTGAGTGTGCCCCAGGGTGGGTGGGTGTTCGTGCACACGCGCGTGTGCCCAAGCGCGCCATGTCCCAGCGCCCGCCCCTGCCCGCAGGCTGCCGCTCGGGGTCGGTGGAGGTGCCGCGCAGCGTGACGGCCGTGCTGGGCCAGGACGTGGTGCTGCCGTGCGGCTACCGGGCGCAGGAGGGCGAGAAGGTGGTGCAGGTGACGTGGCTGAAGCGGGGCGCTGCGGGAGCCGCCGAGGTGGCCGTGCTCAACCCCGAGCACGGCGAGCACGTGAAGGAGGCCTACGCTGGGCGGGTGCTGCGGCGCGCGCCCGGCGCGCTCGATGACGGCGCCATCGTGCTCAAGAACGCGGCGCAGGGGGACGAGGGCGACTACGAGTGTCACCTCATCACCTTCCCCATGGGCAGCTTCGAGGGGCGCCTCACCCTCAAGGTGCTGGGTGAGTGACATGGACGGGGACATGGGGACGGGGTAGCAGGACCGGGAATGGGCACTGGGAAGGGCAGTGGGACTGCCAGAAGGGCACTTCCCAGAAGGGACTGGGAATGGCCAGCAGGGACTTGGGAATGAGCAACAGGGGCTGGAAATGGACACTGGACACTGGGAATGGGCACCGGGAATGGGGACGGAGAATGGGCGCTGGGCGATGGAGGGGTGAGAACTGGGACTGGGAACAGGGATTGGGCATAGGGCATTGGGCAATGAGGACTGGGAATAGGGACTGGGGACTGGGAATGGACACTGGGAACAGGGAATGAGCACTGAGGACAGGGAACCAGGGCTGGGCACTGGGCAACAAGCACTGGGATGGGCACTGGGAAATGGGGACTGGGCACAGGGACCAGGCATAGCGCCAGTGGGGACTGGGAATGGGGCAAGGGGCACTGGACTTGGGTGATGGGCACTGGGAACTGGAGACTGGACACTGGGCACGGGGTGCTGAGCCCTGGGACCTGAGCCCAGGGATGTTGGCACTGGGATCTGGGCACCAGGGACTGGGCAATGGGCACTGGGAGATGGGCACAGGACCCCAGGGGCTGGGCATGGGGCAGTGGGGACCATTGACTGGGTGGAGGGTGCCAGAGACTGGGTGGTAGGCACTGGGTGATGGGCACCAGGGATTGGGTGATGGGGCACAGGTGATGGGCACCGTGAAGTGGGTGGTGGGCACCAGGGACCACATGATGGTTGATGGCCAATGGGCACCATGGACTGGCTGATGAGTGCCAGAGACTTGGTGACGGGCACTGGGTGATGGGCACCGCGGATTATGCACTGGGCAATGGGCACCAGGTGATGGGCACTGGGACTAGGGCGATGGGCCCTGGGTGATGGGTACCAGGGACCATGCACTGCGTGATGGGCACTGGGTGCTGGGCACCAGGGACCGCGCATTGGGCCATGGGGCACCAGGTGATGGGCACTGGGACTAGGGCGATGGGCACTGGGTGATGGCAGCATGAACTGGGTGATGGGCACTGGACGATGGGCACCAGCGACCATGCACTGGGTGATGGGCACTATGAACCCAGTGATGGGCAGTGGATGATGGGCACCAGCGACCATGCACTGGGTGATGGGCACCAGGGACCGTGCACTGGGCAATGGGGCACCAGGTGATGGGTACTGGGACTAGGGCCATGGGCACTGGACGATGGGCACCATGAACGCGGTGATGGGCACTGGGTGATGGGCATAGGGACTGTGCACTGGGCAATGGGGCACCAGGTGATGGGCGCTGGGACCTGGCTCATGGGCGCAGGACACTGGGCGCCCTCCTCCCAGCTGACCCATCCGCCCCCCAGTGCCACCGCTGCCCATCCTGAACCCGGGGCCGCCGCTGGAGGAGGGCCAGGGCCGCACGCTGGCGGCGTCGTGCACGGCGGAGGGCAGCCCGGCGCCCACGGTGCGCTGGGAGACGGCGGTGCGCGGCACGGAGGCCACGCGGCGCGCCGCGCACGCCCGCTCCGCCGCCGTCACCAGCGAGTTCTTCCTGGTGCCCGGGCGCAGCATGGACGGGCAGAGCCTCACGTGCGTCGTCGCCCACCCCGGCCTGAGCCACGAGAAGAGGATCACCCACCGGCTCAGCGTGGCCTGTGCGCACCGGCCAGGGGCTCGTCTGGCCGCTGGGGACATTGGGGGACGGGGCGGGCGGGCACGCAGCCTTTGGGGACAGCAGGCCATGGGAGCACATGGGGGGACACCAGGACATTAGGGAGCTGGGAGGACCTGGGGGGCATCAGGACACTGGCACCATGCAGGGGCATAGTGGGCATGGGGACCTCGGGGGCATGAAGGGACATGGGGGACAACTGGACATGGGGGTCTTGGAGGGACATGGGGGATGCCTGGACATTGGGGACATGGAGGGACATGGAGGCACCCGGACATGGTGGGCATGAGGGGCACCTGGGCACTGGAGGGACATGGAGGACAAGGGGGGACACAAGGACATTGGGGTCTTGGAAGGACATGGGGGACTTGGGAGTCATGGAGGGGTGGGGGACACAAAGTGTCCTGGGGCAACAAGGAGGATGTGGGGGACATGAAGGACATGAGAAACATGGGGGACACAGGGAGGCTTGGGAGGACACGGGGGGACCTGGAGGCACAGGGGATATGGAGGGACACAGAGGGCATGGAGGGACACAGGGGACAAGGGGGACATGCAGAGATGGGGCCATAGAGGACAAGGGGGGAATGGAGGAACACAGGGGACTTGGGACATGGAGGGACCTGAGGGACAGAGGGACAAGAGACATGAAGACACATGGGGGGAGAGGGAGGGCATTGGCAGGAAGGGGCTTGGGGGGGACATGGAAGGAGGCCGGGGACACGGTGGCCCTGGCTGTGCCCTCACGGTCCCCGCGCTCCCCAGACCTGTCGGACGCGTCGGTGCTGGGGCACACGGACGAGTGGCAGGAGGGCATGGAGGGCGCCGCGCTGACCTGCCTGGGGGACGGCAACCCGCCGCCCACCTACAACTGGACCCGGTGAGGGCGCGCGCGCTGGGGCGGCCCCGTCCCCCGCGTCCCCTGGGCCCAGCACGCGTCCCCCCGCCACGCGACAGCCCCGTACTTGGCACCTCCGCGCCCGTCCCGGCCGCCGCGCCAGGGAACCGCGCGAGCGCGCGGCGCAGGTCGGGCCATGCCCGGGCAGGCCCCGCGCGCGGCGCCGGGGCAGGGCGGCACCGTGGGAACCGCGCCGGCGTTTCGGCACCCGCCGCCCGGGCGCGTCGCGGGGGCGGCCCCGCCGGTGCGGGGGCATCATGCCGCTGTCCCCCGCTGTCCCCGCAGGCTGGACGCCCCGCTGCCCGCCGGCGTGCGCGCCAAGGGGGACACGCTCGTCTTCCAGCGGCCGCTGGCCGTGGCCGACGCCGGCGACTACGTGTGCCGCATCGCCAACAGCGTCGCCACCAAGGAGGCCCGCGCCAACGTCAGCGTGCGGAGCAGAGCCACAGGTGGCACCGAGGTCCCCCGCCCCGCGGGTTGGGGTGGCCTTGTCCTGGACTTGTCTCCTCTCCCCTACCTGTCCTTCTGTCTGTCCTTCTGTCACGTCTCTCCATCCTTCCTCCCACCCCTTCATCATCTGTCACGCATCCATCTGTCCTCCTGTCCTTTTTCCTCCCCATCTTCTCTTCCTCCCTGGATTCTCCTGCACGTCCATCCCCTCGTCTGTCTCTTTGTCTGTCCATCCCCAGACCGTCCTTCCCATCCTCTCACAAGTCTCCATCCATCCATTTGCTCCCCAACTCCATCCGTTTCCCGTCACTTCATCCAGTGAATGTACCCACCTCTCCACCCAACCATCTGTCCTGCTGGCCACCCATCTGTCACCCCATCTCCTCTACCTTGTCTTCCATCCATCCACATGTCTGTCCCTCTGTCCCATCCTTCTGTCCCACCACTTTTCTCCACTCCATTCTCCATCCATTTTTCATCATCTACGTAGCCTTTTGCCTGTTCATCTGCCCATTCATCCGTCCAACCACCCATCCATCCACCTACCCATCCATCCACCTACCCATCCATCTACTCATCCATCCACCTACCCATCCATCCACCTACCCATCCATCTACTCATCCATCCATCTGCTCATCCATCCATCCACCCGCCCATCTACTCATCCCTCCGCCCATTACTCACCCATCTACTCACCGCTCCACTCCCTGCCGCGTGTCCCCGTCGCTCTCCCCGCGTCCGCGGGCCCTGGCTGCCGCCTCACGGAGTGTCCCCGCAGACAACGAGGTGCGCCAGGTGGATCTGGTCTCTGCCTCGGTGGTGGTGGTGGGCGTCATCGCCGCCGTGCTGCTCTGCGTCCTCGTCATCGTCATCGTCGTCATGGCCCTCTACCACAAGCGCAAGACCAAGCGCATCTCCGAGAAGTAGTAAGAGCCGGGCAGGGCATGGGGATGAGGTGTCCCCATGGATGCTGGGGATGGTGGTGGCATGGGAGGACGGTGCTGGGGGCGGCGCTCAGGGTTGTCCCTGCTGTTCCCGCAGCGAGGAGGAGCTGACGCTGACCCGGGAGAACTCCATCCGGCGCCTGCACTCCAGCCACAGCACCGACACGCGTGCCCAGGTGGGCGCAGGGGGCTCAAAGCGCTGGGATCGGGGTGCCCAAGGGGAGCTGGGCATGGGGGTGCCCAAGGTGCTGGGCATTGGGATGCTGGACATCGAGGTGCCCAAGGAGAGCTGGGCATGGGGGTGCCCAAGGTGCTGGGATCGGGGTGCCCAAGGGGAGCTGGACATTAGAGTGCTCTGGGTGCTGGGGATTAGGGTGCCCAAGAGGCGCTGGGCATGGGGATGCCCAAGGTGCTGGGATCGGGGTGCCCAAGGTGCTGGGATCGGGGTGTCCAAGGGGAGCTGGGCATTGGGGTGTCCAAGGAGAGTTGGACATTGAGGTGCTCAAGATGGTGGATATTGGGGTGCCAAAGAGGACCTGGACATTGGGGTCCTGGACATTGGGGTGCCCAAGGTGCTGGACATTGGGGTCCTGGACATTGGGGTGCCCAAGGGGAGCTGGACATTGGGGTGCTCGAGGTGCTGGATATGGGGGTGTTGGGTGCTCCGGGCGCTGGTCATGGGGTGCCCAAGGGAGGCCATATGGGAGCCCCCAGTATCAGGGTGCCCAAGGGGAGCTGGGAATTGGGGTCCAACTGAGCGCATGAGGGGGCTGCATATCGGGGTGCCCAAGGACAGGGGCTGGAGAAGGTTCCTGGGGGGTTCCCCGTTCCCAGCCCCCCGGTTCCTCACGGCGGCCGTTTCAGCTGGAGGAGACGCTGCAGCTGCGCACGGAGAGTCGCCAGGGCAGCCTGCGCGGGGACAGTCTGCGCGGGGACAGTCTGCGCGGCACCAGCATCTGCTCCGCCATGGTGAGAGCGCGGGGACACGGCGAGGGCGCCGCGGGAACCTCGTGCTCATGCGGACCCCCTCCTGAGCAGGCAACCCTCCTCCTGAGCATGCAAACCCCCTTTCATGTGTGCAACCCCCCCTTTTGTGTGTGCAAACCCCTCTTCTGCACGTGCAAAACCCCTTCTGTGTGTGCAAATAGCCCTTCTGTGTGTGCAAATAGCTCTTCTGCGCATGCAACCCCTCTTCTGTGCATGCAAACGCTTCTTCTGTGTGTGCAAAACCCCTTCTGTATGTACAAATAACCCTTCTGTGCATGCAACCCCCCTTCTGTGCATGCAACCCCCCCTTTTGTGTGTGCAACCCCCCCTTTTGTGTGTGCAAAACCCCTTCTGTGTGTGCAAATAGCCCTTCTGCACGTGCAAACCCGATTCTGTGTGTGCAATCCAGCCTTCTGCGTGTGCAAATCCCTCTGTGCGTGCAAAGCCCTTCTGCGTGTGCCAGCCCCCTTGCACACCTGTAACCCCCTTGCATGTGTGCACCCCATTTTGCATGTGCCAGTGCCCCCCTGCAGCTACAGCCCCCCTTTTTGGGTGCCAGCCCCTTCCCCGTGCACACGCGCGTGCTGGCACACCCGGTCCCCACCTCCCCACGTCCATGTCTCTTGTCACCACCCCGCGTGCCACCCTCGGGCGCAGCCCCCCCCGGCCTCGGGGAGGGGACACACGCGGCCGGGGGCCACGTCGTCCTCACGCCGCGTCCCCGCAGAGCGAGGAGGCCGAGGGCCGCAGCTACTCGACGCTCTCCACGGTGCGGGAGATCGAGACGCAGACGGAGGTGCCGGCGGCGCCGCTGCTGCCCGCGCCGCAGGGCAAGGAGCCCAAGGAGGAGGACGAGGACAGCGCGGACAACCCCATCAAGCAGGCCATGACGCACTTCGTGCAGGAGAACGGCATGCTGCAGGCCAAGCCCACCACCAACGGCATCTACATCAACGGGCGCGGGCACCTGGTGTGAGCGCGCCCGGCGCGGTGGCACCGCACGCGCTGGCACCGCGCGGGACGCCACGCGTCCCCCGGCCCCTCGCTGCACCAGCCGCAGGATTTTGGCTGGGGGACGGCAGGGTGAGGGGACCCCCCTTCCCGCCTCGGCTCTTCCAACGCTGCTGTGACCCGCACGGACGCCTGGCACGGGGCTCCGGTCCCCAAATGCCACCTTGGCTGCTGGAATCGCTGTGGGGACTGGTGGCATGCTATGGCCTGGGGGGTCGGGCCCCAAAAGCCACTCGAGGTGCTGGTGTGAGTTTGGGGACGGGATGCGCATAGCGCGCCCCACTGCGGCTCTGGTCCCCAAGTGCCACCTGTGCTGCTGGCACGAGGCTGGGGACACGCGCTGCTCTCCGAGCCAGGGCTCCGGTCCCCAAATGCCACTGTGGGTCCTGCCGCAGAGCTGGGACTGGCACCGAGTGCCCTGGGTGCCGAACGCCACCTTGGCTGGTGGCAGCAGGTGGGACGTGCGCCTATCCGGAGGGAGGTGACAACAGCGTCCCAGGCACCGGAGCCGCCAGCGCGGGACCGCACTCTGGAGGGAGCCGCTTCTCCGGGATGGCCCTGGGCACGGCCACACGTCCAGGGACAGCGGGAGCCCTAAGACAGACACGGGGGAAGGAGCCACGTCCCACCCCCCCGCCAAAAATCCCCCCTTGGACTCCGGCTCGTCCCCTGTCCCCGCACGGCACCGTGTGGAGGGGCCGATGTCCCCGCTCGGGCTGCGTCACCAGCACTCGTGTCCCCGTCCCCGATCCCCCAAGCCCAGCGTCACCCCCCGTGTCTCATCCGCCGGCTCCCCCAAAACGTCCCCACGGGGGGTGGCCTCGTGGTGCCAGCGCCGTCCCCGCCGCGGGGCCGGGCCCCGCTGTACATAGAGCCCCCCGCGTGTACATACGTGTATAGGACGGGTCCCCGTCGCCCTTTCGTAGCTGCACTGCTGGTTTTGTAAATAAAGCCCCGCGCGGGACCTGGGACGGGGGGCGAGTGCGTCTGGTGCCGGCGGGCGCCGCCGAGCGCGTCCCCGTGCGCGTGCCTGATGTCCCCGCGCGTTGGTCGTGGCACGTGGGGGCCACTGCGTGCACGAGCGCTGCAGCACGCCCGAGTGTGCGCCGGAATGTTCCAGCACGCTCCAATGTGCACAGGCACGCACGAGCATGCACAAGTGTGCACAAAGCATGCGCAGGCACGCACGAGCGTGCACGAGCACTCACAAGCATGCTCAAGCGCGTGCAACCGTGCAGGAGCATCCTCAAGCATGCAGAAGTGTCCACAAAGCATGTGCAGGCACGCACAAGCATGCACAAGCACTCACAAGCGTGCTCAAGCGCGTGCAACCGTGCAGGAGCACGCTTAAGCATGCACAAGCATGCACAGGTATCCACGAGCATGCACAAGCGTGCACAAGCATCCATGAGCGTGCACGAGCGTGCAGGCCACATCGCACGCAGGCTGCAGGAGCCCCTATGGAGAAGCGGTGCTGGACACGCTTGCACGCGCGCGTGCGCAAGGCCCCGCGAGCCCACCCGTGTCCCGTGCAGGCCAGCACAGGGCCCCAGGCCTCGCACACGTCCCCGGGGGCCGCGCACGCGCGCGCGTGCGAGCGCCCCGGAGCGCGCCCGGCCCTGCGGTTTGGAGGCGCCGGGGAGCAGGAAGCGGCGTCGCGGGCGCAGCCGCCTTCCTGCCGCCGCGCGCCCAGGGGCGCCGCGGGGCCCCGAGGCTACGTCAGGGCCCCGGGGCCGCGGCACTTCCTCTCGCGCGGGCGCTCGCGCGCGGCAGCCGCCCGGCAGCGCCACGGGGCTCGCGGGGCTCGCGGCGCCGCGGCCGCCCCCATGTCGCTGGCGCTCAAGGCCCGGCACAAGGCGAGGCGCAAAGGCGGCGCCAAGGAGCGCGTCTTCGGCTGCGACCTCCGCGAGCATCTCCAGCAGTCGGGGCAGGAGGGTAAGCGGGGACCCCCCGCGCAGGGGACGGCGGGGACGGGCGAGCCCGGTGCTCCGGGGGGCTCCGGGGACCCCGCGTCGGGGCCGCGGGCGGGCCGGAAGCCGGGCGGTGCCGGCCGAGCCGCTGCCGGTGACTCAGGCCATGCGGTTGCATCACCGGCGCTTGAGCAAGTGACGGGGACACCCGGCACCCTGGTGCCCCCGTACCCCAACACCCTGGCACCCCGGTACCCCCACACCCCAATACCCCATACCCTGGTATCCCATCATCCCGGTACCCCCACACCCCGGTACCCCCGTACCTCAGCATCCTGGTACCGCCACACCCTGGTAGCCCAACACCCTGGTACCCTGGTACTCTGGTGCGTGATACCCAAGTACCTCGACACCCTCCTACCCCAACCGATGTCACCGTGACTGGGCCTTCCCGCTTCCCGTTGGACCGCTCGGCACCCGGGGCGACTTCCCCGATGGGGACCGGGTAGGGGACAAGCCAGGACAGTCCCTGGTCCTCCCTGGCTCGCTGCTCGTGGTGCTGGGATCCGCTGCCCATCCCAGGGACTCCCAGCGGCTTCCAGCGCTCCGGGCTGGACCGCGGCCACGGGCAGAGCGATTCCCGGGATTCAAGGGCCTGGCTCCGCGGGCCCCGGGGCAGCGGGGGGGCGCGGGCGGGCGCGGGGCCGACGCGGGGCCGACGCGGTGCCCGCAGTGCCCCAGGTGCTGCGGAGCTGCACGGAGTTCGTGGAGCAGCACGGGGTGGTGGACGGGATCTACCGCCTCTCCGGAGTCTCCTCCAACATCCAGCGGCTGCGGTGAGCCCGGCGCGACACGGAGCGGGTGGGATGCGGGAGGGAAACGGGAGGGACCGGGGAGGGATGGAGACGGGAAGGGGGTGGGATGGACCTAGGGCAGGATGGGAGGGATGGAAAAGGGAGCGGTGGGAGTTGAGGCTGGGCTGGAGAGGGGTCTGGATGGGCTGGAGATGGAGACAGGCGGGAAATGGGATGGAGATGGGATGGGAGGAGAAGGAGACAGAGACAGGAGGGAGATGGGACACAGGCGGGATCAAACTGTATCCCAGGAGAAGGAAATGGAGAAGGGGCAGAGGTGGAAGGGAGATGGAGCTGAGAGGTGGGTGGGAGGGAGGTGGCTGAGAGACAGCGATGAGGAAGACTCGGGTCCCGATGGGATGAAGTTGGGAGCAAGAGGGAGACAGGGCAGAGGTGGGAATGGGAGAGGGGGGAGCAGGTAGGACAGACTGCGGATGGAGACAGGGCAGGAGCGAGATGGGACACAGCGGGCGGGAGACGGGGATGGGAGGGAGACGGGAAGAAGATGGGGCCAGGATGGGGTCAGGAGGGAGAGGGGAATGGGACGTGGCCGCCCCCAGTGGCCCTAGTGGCCCGAAGGACTCCAGGTCCCCATAGCCCCTGCATCCCTGATGTCCCTTTGCTCAGTGTCCCCAGCATCCCCAATGTCCCCAGCAGCCCCAAGATCCCCAGTGTCCCTGTACCCCGTATCCACAACATCCCCTCGGTCCCCAGTGTCCCCAGCATCCTTGTATCCCACGTTTTGGCATCCCCGTGTCCCTGTGTGCACAACACCCTCCGTGTCCCCGAATCCCCCACATGCCCTGTGTCTCTGGCAACCCCAGTGTCCCCAGTGTCCCCAGTGTCCTGGCCACGCTGCAGAAGGACCCACAAAACGGACCCACTTCCATGGCCATCAAGGCCATGCCAGGTCCTCAAGGCCCACGCTGCGGTGCTCCCTGTGTGTCCCCAGACCCCGCTGGCAGGGAGGGATGTGCCCAGACACAGTCCCCATGCTCCAGCTCTCCTCGAGCTCGAGGACACCCCGGGGACACAACTGGGCATGGCCCATCCACAAGGAAACCCTCCTGGCACCACGGTGGCCCTTGCTGGGGACAACCCAGGGCCGCTCCGAGCGTCCCCGTGGCCGGAGCCGGCCGGTGGCGTCCCCGGCGCGGGCGCCGCCACGACGCGGTGCCGCCCCTCGCAGGCAGGAGTTCGACGGCGAGCGCTGCCCGGACCTGCGCCGCGATGTCTACCTGCAGGACATCCACTGCGTCAGCTCCCTCTGCAAGGCCTATTTCCGCGAGCTCCCCAACCCGCTGCTCACCTACCAGCTCTACGACAAGTTCGCCGTGAGTCCCGCGGGCGCCGGGGAGCGGGCTGACCGGGGGAGGCGGCGCCGGTCACCGCGCGCTGTCCCCGCAGGACGCCGTGGCCATCCAGATGGAGGAGGGCCGCCTGGTGAAGATCAAGGAGGTGCTGAAGGAGCTGCCGGCGCCGCATTACAGGTACGGGATGAGCCCCGTGGGGCCCCGACCGCGTGGGGGAAGCCCGTGCGGTGCCCTCGCGGTGTCCCCACTGTCCCCACCGCCCCGGCAGGACGCTGGAGTTTCTCATGAGGCACCTCCTGCACATGGCGTCCTACAGCAGCCAGACCAACATGCACGCCAGGAACCTGGCCATCGTGTGGGCGCCCAACCTGCTCCGGTGAGCGCCGGCGCCGCGCGGGGGGCCGGGCAGGGCGGGCGGGCGCCGCGGGGCACCGCGCCGGGAGCCGACGGCCGTGCCGCCGCGCCAGCTCCAAGGACATCGAGGCCACGGGCTTCAACGGCACGGCGGCCTTCATGGAGGTGCGCGTGCAGTCCATCGTGGTGGGTTCATCCTCACGCACGTGGAGCAGCTCTTCGGGGACGCGCCGCTCTCCGGTACGTCCGCGGCGGCGGGCCCGGCGCTCGCGGCGCCCGGGGGGCCGCGCGCGACCCCCAGCGCCGCCGTGTCCCCAGGCAGGGAGCCGCGGGGCCTGCGGGGCGCCGTGGCGGGCGGCGCGGCGCCGCCGGGGCCCTGCCACGTGCCGGCCGTGCTGCACGCGGGCGACGGGCCGCCGCAGATGCGGCCCTACCACACCATCATCGAGCTGGGCGAGCACAGGTGGGCGCCGCGGCGCGGCCCCGACGCAGGAGCCGCCGCGCGGCCGCCCCGGCGCTCACGGCCCCGCCGCCCGCAGGAGGAAGGGCTCCATCAAGGCCAAGAAGTGGAAGTCGATCTTCAACCTGGGCCGCTCCAGCCACGACTCCAAGAGGAAGCTGGTGAAGGCGGAGGAGAAAGGTGGGAAGCGGCGATCCCGGCGGGACATTCTGGGGAATGGGGGCCCCGGCGCTCAAGGTCACCCAGCTGCATCTCCCTGTGTCTGTCTGGTGGCTCCACGGGGACAAATCATAGAAACATAGATTCATGGAATGCTGAAGGTTGGAAGGGGGCTCTAGGGATCATCCAGTGCAGCCCCCTGCACACGCAGGGTCACCTAGAGCATGTGGCACAGGGCTGCGACCAAGCGGGTTTGAAGATCTCCAGAGAAGGAGACTCCACAACCTCTCTGGGCAGCCTGTTCCAGGGCTCTGGCACCCTCACTGGGAAGGGATTTTTCCTGAAGTTCCTGTGGAACTTTTGGCCCGTGTTTCCAGCCTGCAGGGCCCTTGGGGACCTAAACTGCCATCTGGGTGTGGGTTCGCGCGAGGGACGTCTGCGGGACAACGTGCCCATTGCCCTTTCTTTTTCCCAGAGGATAAATGCGGGAAGATGAGCTTGAGGCCAGCCAAGAGCATGGACTCGCTGAGCTCGCTGCCCTTCACCAGCGAAGGTGAGCGCGGTGCGGGGCCAGGCGCCGCGCGGGGAGAGCCCCTGCACTCGGTGCCCCGGGGCTCCTTCGCGTGGTCACAGCGTCACTCGGTGCCCTGAGCAGGGTGGTGTCCCATGGGGACCAGAGCAAAGTGGGGACAAGCAGCGGGGCCTTCCCGGGTCCGCGGCCCCGCACACCCCGGCAGGCCCGGGAAGGCCGGTGCGGCTCCCGGCCCCACATGTGGTTCCTGTCGGGTGCAGATGTCCCCCAGCTGGGCAAGAAGAGGTCCCTGCAGCAGCCGCCGCAGCGGCGGGAGAGCTTCGACACCTGCTCGTCGCCCTCGTGCTCCGACAGCTTCGCCGAGCCGGACGGGAGCGCCGAGGAGAGGGCCAAGGCCAAGGAGGAGCCGCGCGGCCCGGAGTCGGAGAGCGAGAGCAGCACCAAGTCGGAACCCAGCACCCCCCGGGCCGGGCGGGCGCCGCCGGGGCCGCGCGGCCGCGCCGAGAAGTGCGCGGGCGTCCACATCTCGGTGCCCCTCTCCGTCACCGTGCCCTTCCACATCACGGCCAACCTGTCCCGCCTCACGCGGGGACAGGAGTGCCCGGCGCTGGGGCAGCTGCGCGAGGCCGCGCGGGCCGCCGAGCCGGAGCCGCCCGCGCCGCACGGTGAGACGGGGCCGTGGGGCGGCCGCGGGGACGGCCCGCGCGGCGCCCGGCTCAACGCGGTGGCGGCGGTGCCCGCAGGGGAGGCCGGCGCGGGCGGCCCCGCCGCCGAGGAGGACACGCGGCTCTCGCTGGAGCTGCGCGACTCCTTCGCCTTCCTGGACAACCCGGACGCGTGGATGGACTACGGCGCCGAGGGCGACCCGGCCGCGCGCGCCGCCGCCCGGGTGGAGCACGGGGACGGCTACGGCGACCCCGCCATGGACGACGCCATGGAGAGCGGCTTCATGGACGTAAGCTGGAAGCCCTGTCCCGGGGCTGCAGGGACCCGCTGCTGTCCCCATGCCCGGGGCAGAGAGGCTGGTGGACGGGGGATGAGTGAGACGGCAGGATGGGGATAGGGAGAGGAGGAGGTGGCAGTGGAGAGGACGGGATGTGGTGGTGGAGAGGACGGGATGGTGGCGGTGGAGGAGGCAAGGAGACGATGGAGAGAACGGGATGGTGGCAGAGAGGCTGGGATGGCAGCGCTGGAGGACAGGATGGTGACAAGGAGGACGGGATGGTGGCGGTGGAGAGGTCGGGATGGTGGCGGTGGAGAGGAGATGGTGGCGGTGGAGAGGACGGGATGGTGGTGGTGGAGAGGACGGGATGTGTCGGTGGAGAGGAGATGGTGGCGGTGGAGGAGGCAAGGAGGCAATGGAGAGAACGGGATGGTGGCAGAGAGGCTGGGATGGCAGCGCTAGAGGACAGGATGGTGACAAGAAAGATGGGATGGTGACAGGAAGGGCAGAGCCGGAGATGCAGAGGGCAGCAGGGTGGTGACGGCAGCAGGGAGACGCGGATCCCATCCAGCCGGCCCCAGGGTCCTGCGGGATCCCGGCGCCGACCGAGGCGGCCGCCGGGCAGGTCCTGCGCCCTGGCCAAGGCAGGCGGCCGCCCGCGGGGCCGTCACCCTCGTGTCTGTCCCCACACCAGCCAGGGGAGTCCCCTGCGGAGCAGCCCGCCAGCTACTTGTCCATCGAGGAGTGCATGGACGAGGAGATGTTCTTCATGGCTCCCAGCGGCTCCGACACCGAGGACCCCTCCAAGGACAGCGACTCCGAGGACATGTTCCTCAGCGCCCACGATGACCTCAGCCCGCTGGCCGAGGAGCTGGAGCCGCCCGCGGAGCTGGCGGGACAGGGGACGGCTCCGGAGCCGCCCGTGCCGGAGGGCACCGGCACTGCCGAGGTGCAGGACAGCGGCCCAAGGCCGGGGGACCCGGCTGAGCCCACGGGGGACCAGGACGGAGGTGACAGGGAGCAGCTGGGGGGAACGGGCGGGGAGACGGCACCGGGAGCAGGAGAATCCCCGGAGCAGGGAGGAGGCGGCGAGGAGAAGGCCCCGCATGGCGGAGCCGGCCCAAGCAGAACGGACTCCAGTGCTGAATCCGGCCCGGAAGACGAAGCCGGAGCAGCCCTGGGCTGCATGGAGGCCGTGCCGCTTCCCGAAGAAGCGGACGGAGCCGTTGAGGAGGATGGGGCCGCCCCGGCGTCGGAGGAGGCGGCGATGGAGACGACCCCGGCGTGGCCGCCACAGGCGCCACCAGCAGCCGCCTCGCCAGGAACGAGCCCGGAGGAGCCATGGAGCCTCCCGGCCGCCGCGTCCCTGGCGCGGTGCTCCGAGGGGCCCCTCGCGTCGCCGCTCGGCACCGCGGCCCTGCGGGACGCGCTCCCGGCGGCCGCCCCGCGCCGCCGCGACGGCAGCGCGGCCGCCCGCGTGGCCGCCCGCACCGTGCGCGTGCTGCAGGCCCGCTCGGTGCCCGTGGTGCCGCCCAAGCCGCAGTTCGCCAGGGTCCCGCCGGCCCTGAGGCCGGTGACGCCGCCGGGGACGCCGCCGGGGCGGCGCGCGGCCTGGCGCCGCGGCGGCAGCATGTCCTTCGACGCCGCCGTGGCCCTGGCGGCCGAGCGGCAGCGGGTGCAGCCGCCCGTGCGCCGCATGCAGACCTACGGCGGCGGGGACGCGCCGGCACAGCGGCCACCGCAGCCGCTCGGTGACGCTGCGGCACACGAGGAGGCACGAGGGGACCGGGACGGACTGAAGCCACTGCAGGCCACGGAGGCCCCTGGCGGTGCTGAGGGCGAGTGAATAAAGATGTGGGGTCTGCACTGAGGCTGGTTGTCCGCAACGGGGACCCCAGGAAAGGGGGGGGGTCGTGGGGACCCCACGGGCGTCGTGGGTGGCTGGGGCGGGGGGGGGCTTTTCCCGCCTCAAAGATGGCGCCGCCCACAGCAAAGATGGCGGCGGGCGGAAGCGCGGCGCTTCGCCGTCTAAGATGGCGCCCGGCAGGGGCCGCACGCACTAAGATGGCGCCGGTGACTCGCCGCGAGGGCGGGAGGGAGGTCGTGCCCGGCGCCAAGATGGCGGCGGCGGCGGCGCTGGGCGCGCGCGCTGCGCTGCGGGCCCTGCCCAAGATGGCGGCGGCGGCGGCGGCGGGGGCGGCGCGGGGCGGCGCCGCGCTTCCGCCCGGCCCCGGCATGGCGGCGGCGGCGGCCGCGGCGGCGGCGCGCTGCGCATGTGCAGAGCTCCATGGCGAGACAAGGGGGCGAGCGCGCACAGGCCGGCCCGGCGGAGCGAGGTAACGGGCCGGGCCCGCCCGCGGCCCCGCGGCCGCTCCGCGCGGCCCCGCGTCCCCCCGCGGCGCCGTCCCGTCCCGTTCCGTCCCGTCCCCCGCTCGGGCCGGGCCTCCCCGCCCTGCGCTTTTCTCCCTGCCCCTCCCCCCGCCTGGGGCGGCCCCCCCGTCCCGGGTGCAGCCCCTCGTGCCCCCCCCCCCAAAGGGGACCCGACCCCAACCCTGCCCCCCATGGGGGGGGGGGTCGAGCCCGTGTCCCCCCCGGTTTGGGCTGCTGCCCCCTCCCCCTCACGGGGACCCCCCTTCCATGTTGCCCCCCCCGTGGAGCTGCAGCCCCCCGTTGTTGGGGTCTCCCCTCCCCCGTGGCCACCCGCTTGTCCCCCCGCTCCTGGGGTGACAAAGCGCACGGTGTCCCCCCCGCCCCGGCCTGTCACCCCCCTTCTCACTGCCCATTTCCCTGCCTCCCCCCAGGCCCCGGTGGTCCCTGATTGTCCCCCCAACCTGTCACCCCCTTTTTTCCTGCCTGATTGACCTGTCACCCCCCTGTGCTCCCAGGGTCCCATATTGCCCCCCCCAACCTGTCACCCCCTTTTGTCCCCCCCACCTCACCTTGTCCCCTTTAAGGGGGGTTCCTGACCGGGGTGGGGGGGGCAGCAGGTCCGTGTTTTGGGATGGGGGGGTGACAGTGACAGCCCTGCCATCCCCACGGTGGCACCGACCTCCCTACCACCGCCCCCCCCTTGGGGACAACGACACCCCCTGCTTGGGGGGCTGCAGAAACAAAGGGGGGCTCCCCGGAAGGCGGGGGACAGGGGGGGACAAACCTGGCCCCGCTGCCGAGCCCGAGGAGGGGACGCGGGTGACGCCGGCCGGTGACAAAGAAACAGATGGACCCGGGGCCGGCGGCGGCTCCGGGGGTTCTCGCCCGCCCGGGCGGGTGTTTTCCGCAGCAACCGGGTGCCAAACGCCCCCCGGGGAGCCCGCGCGGCCGGGGCGGCGCCGAGGGGCCTCCTCGGCGCAAACGGGACCGTCCCCGTCCCGGAAAACCCGGCAGGTTGTCACAGCCCCCCCCGGGCGGCCGGGGGTTTAAATCCCCGGATCTCCTCAGTTTGGGCCAAGGGAGGGTTTTTCTGGATGGGTCGCGGGGATGTGTCGAGTCACCGCCGTTGGAGCCGCCGTATTCGCCCGGTCGCTCCTAAAAGCGTCAACGGAAAATTCCCCGATTCCCGTTCCTCCCGGGTAGATTGCGGAGCTCGCCGAGCTCCGCTGGGAAGCGGTTTCTACCTGCAGGAAAATACCCGTTTCCCCGCGGAAGCGGCGGATGCGAAAGCGAAAGGAGCGTCGGCGGCACCGGGAGGGAGCGGGGCCGCCCCGTGTCCCGCTCGGAGCGGCCGCCCCTTCCCGGCCGGAGCTCCGGGCGTCGGGAAGGGGATCGCGGGTCCCGGCGCGTCGCTGTCGCGCGGCGGCAGGGCCGGTGGCAGCAGGGACCGTGGGTGACGTGGGGCTGGGTGGCCCCCGAGCGCAGGCGGCTCCGGGGAAGCGTTTCCCGGGATAACCCGGTGCCAAGAAGCCCTCCCTGGACACAGGGGATTTGCAGCTCGCGCCGCTCCCTTGCCCGCTCCGTGTGCCATGGGGACGGGGACACGGAGGTGACAGCGCCTCTGAGCCGCCGCGTTTGTCCTTCGCAGGACTCTGAACGGCCATCCCTGGAGTGAGAAACTTGGGAAGAAGCCGGGCGCCCTGCTCCTCTGATGCCTGACGGAGCGGAGCGATGAAGGGGTGAGTAGCCGGGCGGCCCCGCGCTCACAAAGCCGCCTTTATCCGCCGCGCCGCTCCGGCCGGAACGCCGGCGCCGCGAGCCGAGGGTTCGGCTCCGAGCTCCCGCGTTCGGGAATGTTCCTCACGGCGCCTTCCTTCGCAGCCAGCAGAAAGCAGCCGAGACGGAAGAGGGCACGGTGCAGATCCAGGAAGGTGAGGAAGCAGCCGAGACGGAAGAGGGCACGGTGCAGATCCAGGAAGGTGAGGGGGGACCCCAGCGGCTGCTCCGAGCGGTGCTCCGAGGGCCTCGGCCCGCGTTCCGGGCCCTTTCCGCGCCCGCCGCCACCTTCTTTCCTTAAGGTGCAGTGGCCACAGGCGAGGATCCCACCAGCGTGGCCATTGCCAGCATCCAGTCGGCGGCCACGTTCCCTGATCCCAACATCAAGTATGTCTTTCGCACAGAAAACGGCGGCACGCAGGTACGGACCCCGCTCCGGGGCGGGAGGCAGAATCCCGCGGATGGGGGGGAAAAAAACGGGATTTAGCCAACAGGGTCTGCACTGTAGGAGCCGCTGGGGGCCCCATGGGTGGCAGGGGCCGCTGCAGGGGGACACGAGTGGGGACGTGGGCTCGTCCGGGTGCTGGAGCAGGATTTGGCCCCTCGGGCCATTCCCGGGCTGTCGCAGTGGGAAGGATCTACAGGGATGTGAGGAGGTCGGTGGGACAGGGACGCGGGTGCTGTCGTGTCCCCCACGGCGCGCTCTGTCCCCAGGTGATGTACAGGGTGATCCAGGTGGCGGACGGGCAGCTGGACGGGCAGACGGAGGGCACCAGCGCCATCAGCGGCTACCCGGCCACGCAGTCCATGACGCAGGTGGGGACGAGGGGACGGGGCCGCGCGGGACCGTCCCCTCCGCTCCCGAGGGCTCCCGGCTCGCGCGCCGGGACGGAGCTCGGCTCCCGCAGCGCCCCGTCCTGGCCCTCATTTGGGGACCCCCTTGTCCCCCCTTGTCCCCCCTTGTCCCCCCTTGTCCCCCCTTGTCCCCCCTCGTCCCCAGGCGGTCATCCAGGGCGCTTTCACGAGCGAGGACGCGGTGGAGACGGAGGCCACGGCCACGGAGACCCACTACACCTACTTCCCCACCACGGCCGTGGCCGACACGAGCACGTCGGCCGGCGCGGGCACCACGGCCACCGCCGTCGTCACCACGCAGAACTCGGAGGCCCTGCTGGGCCAGCCCACGCCCACGGGTGCGGGCGCCACGCGGCCGCGGGGACCCGTGGCGGCTCCGTCCCCTGTCCCCGCCGCGTGACCCGTTGTCCTTTGGGCCGCGCAGGGCAATTCTTCGTCATGATGTCGCCCCAAGAAGTCCTGCAGGGCGGAGCGCAGAGATCCATCGCTCCCCGCACCCATCCCTACTCCCCGTGAGTTCCTGCCCCTCTTCCCGGCTCCGGCCGCGCGGGGGGAAGCGCCGGGACGGAGGCCGGGAGCCTCTTCCGTGGCGCGGTCGGGAATGGGGTGGGTCGCGCTCCTGCTCGGAGGCTCCGCCGCGGGCCCGGAGCCGGGATGACCCGTCCTCCGCGGCCGCAAAAGCCCCGGCCTGCGTCCCGGGACCGAAACCTCCGCTCGGCTTCTCCCCTAGGAAATCAGAGGCGCCGCGGACGACCCGGGACGAGAAGCGCCGGGCGCAGCACAACGAAGGTAGCGCCGGGAGCGGGGCTGGGAAGGGCCCCGTACGGAAGCGCCGGCGCCGCGGGGCAGTGGCTCTCCCGGAGGGCAGTGTGGCCTGCAGGGACGTCAGGGAGCGGAGCTTCCCCTGGGATAACTCTTTATCTATTCCCACCCAGATGGAAAAACTCTAAGGACAGATCCCAAAGCTCTTATCAGTTAAGGGTAAAGCCTCTCATGGGAGAGCAGTAATAATGAGGAGCAGGGAAGCCAGAGCTCAGAAGATTAAACTTGAGAACCCAAAGCTTGGGCGCCCTGGGAGCAGCAGGTAAGGCACCCACACGGGCCTCGGCGCCTCCCGCTTTGAGGCGGCCGCGGCCTCCGGCGGAGCCCGGGCGGAGCGCGCGGAAGCGTCGCGCCTCGGAGCGGAGCTTCGGCCGCCGGAGCGCAAGGCAGGTGGAATTGGAGGATCCGAATTGGAGAGGTTGCCGAATCCCGCCGTTCGGCTTCAAAATGAACTCGGGAGCTCCAAGGGGGTGGGCACAGGCTGCGCGGCGCATCCGGCTTCTCCGGGCGCTGCCGGATGAGCCCTGGGCTGCACCAGGAGGGACGGGACGGGTCGTCCCCTCGCCCCATCCGTCACACATGGACCCTGTTGTCCATCCCCGAGGAGCCGGGTTGGGATAATCCCGCTCGGCTCGGGGGGCTGTGGATGAGGGCAGCTCCGAGGACAGGGCTGAGGCCGTTTGGGTGCTTCACCTTCGCTTTCCCAGAATTCCCAAAGGTTCCGGGGCCCTTAGTGCCAGGCCCTGCCCTCCAAGGGCACCTTGTCCCCAGGCAGGAGGGTGCTGGGAGGGTCCTTTATCCCGGGCTTGTCCCGGGCCAGGGGAGACACCTCAGCCCCCCAGGGGGTCTCCGGGCCGGTGCCGACGCTTCCGCTCTGTTCCCGCTCGCAGTGGAGCGTCGACGCCGGGACAAGATCAACAACTGGATCGTGCAGCTCTCCAAGATCATCCCGGACTGCTCCATGGAGAACACCAAGTCGGGGCAGGTGGGACCGCCCGCTCCGCGCGTCCCGCGCGAGGGGGTGACACAGGGTGGTGACGACGCGGGGGTGACCCCGGCCGCCTGTGGGACGGGAACGCGGAGCGGGGCCGCAGGGCTGGGATGTGCCGCGGGCCGGGGAGCCGAGCGGGGTCTGGGGGACACCTGTGTCCTTGGGGTCCCGGGCTCCCTTCTCACATCCCTGGGATCTTTCCTCGTGTCCCAGAGCAAGGGCGGGATCCTCTCCAAAGCCTGCGACTACATCCAGGAGCTGCGGCAGAGCAACCACCGCCTCTCCGAGGAGCTGCAGGGCCTCGACCAGCTCCAGATGGACAACGAGGTCCTGAGGCAGCAGGTGAGCGGAGCCCGGCGCGGGGGGACACGCGGGGGTGACACGGGGACATACAAGGGGATGTGGGGGGGACACATGGGGTGACACAGGGACGTGGGGGGACATTCAGGGGGGATGTGGGGGGGAACATGGACACACAGAGGGGTGACACGGGGACACGCAGTGGGGACGTGCAGGGGGAACACACAGAGGTGCCACGTGGAGGGTGACACTGGGGGAACATGTGAGGGGGACACGTGAGGGGCGAGGCGGGGGGGTGACATGGGGCCACGCGGGGGCCACGCGGGCGCTCAGGCCCCTGCGCTGGCGCTGCCAGGTGGAGGACCTGAAGAACAAGAACCTGCTGCTGCGGGCGCAGCTGCGCCAGCACGGCGTCGAGATCGTCATCAAGAGCGACAGCCACTGACGGCCCGCGCGGCCCCGCGGACTCACGGGGGACAGCGGGGACCGCGGCGGCCCCGCGCCCGGCGCCCGTACAAAGTCCCTCCTCGGTGTGTGACATAAGGAGCCTCCTGTTTGGTTTGTCCCCTTGCCTGTGTTGTCCCTGCTGGGGTGGCCCCCCCAGCCCCCCCCCCCATCTCACGTCATCGTTGTCCCCCCCGCCCCGCGCTTCGTGCACACGCGCTGGCCCCGGCGCTGGCCCCGGCTCCCCCTGTCCCTCCTGCACTGCCTTGTCCCCCCCTTGTCCCTTGTCCCCTCCCGGCCGTGTCTGCCCCGCGGGGGGGGCACCAGGGGAGACGGGGGCGGCCCCCTCGCTGCCCCCCCCGCGCAGCCGCTCGGGGGGGCGGGGGGCAGCGGGACCCCCCGGCCGCCGCGGCCGGCCCAGCCCCGCGGGCCCAGACTTTTTTTTTAAACTCGGAATTTAAAAAGGCAAAAAAGGAAAAAAATAAATAAAAATAGTGATTTGTTTTTCCATGTCTCCCAGTTTATTCCGCTTGGCGCCGGGGCGGGCAGGAGCCCTGAAACCCGCGGGGAGGATGGTGGCGCTTGGCCTTCCTGGGCGCCCTTCCTCCTCCTCGCTCCCGGTACACCCTCAACCTGGGTGCTACACCTGCAGTGCTACACCCATAATGCTACACCCGCAGCCCGGGGTTCTACACCTGCATCCCGGGCTGCTACACCCGCAGCCCAGGGTGCTACACCCATAACGCTACACCCGCAGCCCGGGGTGCTACACCCATAACGCTACACCCGCAGCCCGGGGTTCTCGCGGCAGCGCGCGGGCGCCCGGCAGCCTTCACCCTCCTCACTGCCGCCCGAGGAGCCTTCGGCCTCGCGGCTCGGCCCCCGCCGCGGGGCGAACGTGGTGCTGGTGGAGAAGGGCCAGGAGGGGCCCGCGGGGGGCTTGGAGCCCCCCAGGTGCCCCGGGGAGAAGCTGTCCAGCCTGGGGACACACAGAGGTGGAGCGGGGACGCCCCCGGGGGCAGTGGGGACGCCCGCAGGGGGACGCAGAGGTTCTTCTCACCTAATGTCGTTGTAGGACCCTTCCTCCTCCTCCTCCGCGTCCTGCTGCCGCTTGCGGCTGCTCTGCCGCTGGAGCCAGAGCGCCAGCGCCAGCAGCGCCAGGAGCAGCAGCGCCATGGTGAGCGTCACCGCGACGCCCGCGGCCAGGCCCGGCGGCCCCTGCGCCCCTGCGGGACACGGGGGCGGGCGGTGACGCGCGGGGGCTCCCCCGCGTCCCGCGCGGTGTCCCCGGGCGCGGGGGACACTCACGGGCGGCCACGCGGAGCTCCAGGGTGCAGGAGGCGGCGCCCGCGGCGCTGGCGGCCGTGCAGCGGTAGCGCCCGTCCGCGGCGGCCGTCACGTTGGGCAGCGTCAGCAGCGCCCGCAGCTCCCCTGGTGCAGCCGCTGCGTCAGCCCCGCTGTCCCCAGCGTCCCCGCTGTCCCCAGCGCCCCCGCGCCAGCCCCTACCTTCCTTGGTGGCCTCCAGGGGCTGCGGGGCCGGGGGCTCGCGGTGCCACGTGAAGTTGGGGGGCGGCAGGGCCTCGCGCACGGCGCAGCCCAAGCGCACGCGGCCGCCCGCTTCGGCGCGGCCCTCGCGCCAGCACTCGGCGCCCGACGGCGGCACTGCGGGAACGGGCGCCGTGAGCGCCCGCTGCGCTCAACGAGGTCCAGGCGCGCACAGGGGACACCTGCACCCTTGTGCACCCTTGTGTCCTGGTCACCCCTCTGTGCGCTCTCGTGTGCTTGGGCACGTACATGGGGACACCTGCACCCCAGTGCACCCGCTACATGCACCCTTGTGTCCTGGTCACCCTGAGCGCTCCTGTGCACTTGGGCACGCACATGGGGACACCTGCACCCCGGTGCACCTGCTACACCCGCCCTTGTGTCCTGATCACCCCTGTGCACTCCTGTGCACTTGGGCACACACATGGGGACATCTGCACCCCAGTGCACCCGCCACATGCGCCCTTGTGTCCTGGTCACCCTGAGCGCTCCTGTGCACTTGTGCACGCACATGGGGACATCTGCACCCTTGTGCACCCTTGTGTCCTGGTCCCCCCTGAGCGCTCCTGTGCGCTTGGGCACGCACATGGGGACACCTACACCATGGTGACCCACCATGTGCACCCTTGTGACCTGGTCACCCTGAGCGCTCCCATGCGCTTCGGCACGCACATGGGGACCTCTGCACCCCGGTGATCTGCCATGTGCACCCTTGTGTCCTGGTCCCCCCGAGCGCTCCTGTTCGCTTGGGCACATACACAGAGACACCCTCACCCTGGTGCACCCGCCACGTGCGCCCTTGTGCCCATGGTCACCCCGAGTGCTCCTGCACGCTTGTCGAGACCCATCAACGCCCATGGGGACGTTCCCAGCCCGGTGCGCCCACCCCGCGCGCGCGGGCGCCGCTGCCGTACCGAGCACGGTGAGGTGCACGAGGCCGGCGCCGGGCGCGGGCCGCTCGGGCAGGTTGCTCACGCTGCACTGGTAGACGCCGGCGTCGGCGGCGCGCGCGTCGCGCAGCAGCAGGGCCGCGCTGCGCGTGGGCGCCCCGGCGAACGCCACGCGGCCCGTGTAGGGAGAGAGGCTCTCGCGCACGGCGCCCCCCTCGTACGCCAGGATCTGGGGGGCGGTGCCAGGCCCCGGTGTCCCCCGCTGCCCCCTGGCACCCCCAGCGCCGGGGGGGGACCCCCCAGACCCTCCCTGGGCCCCGACCAGAGCTTGTGGCCAAGGGCGTGGGGGCACCCAGGGACCCCCCGGCACCTCCCAGCACCTCCCCCCCCAGCCCGGCACCCCCTGAGGGGCTCTGGGACACGGGGATGGGGGCACCCAGGGACCCCCCCAGCACCTTCCGTCCCCCCACCAGCCCTGCAACCCTGGGGCGCCCGGGGAGCATTGAGGGGGCATCCAAGGATCCCCCCACCCAGCAGCGCCCTGGGAGCTCTGGGACACTGGGATGGGGGCACCCAGGGACCCCCCAGCACCTTCTGCCACCCCCCAGCCCTGCAGCACCCTGGGGGTTCTGGGGTATTGAAGGGGCACCCAGGGACCCCCCCACACACACACGCGGCAGCTCCCGGGGCTCCGGGTCTCGCAGCCCTCGCGGTCCCCGCGCCGGGCGGTCCCGGGCGCCCCGTCCCGTTCCCACCTGCTGCGGGTGGGCGCCGGGGCCGCTGCCCGTGGCCGTCCAGACGATGTGGAGGCGCCGGGGCCCGGCGGCCGTGCGGAAGGCGCAGGGCAGGGTCACGCTGTCCCCGCGCAGCACCCGCGCGCGGCCGCTGCCCACGGACACGCGCACGGCGCCCGCGCGCGGCCCTGCGCGGCGCCCATGGCCATCGGCTCCGCCACGGCCCCGTCCCCGCAGCGCCGTGTGCCCAGCCCTGCCGCCTGCCCCTATTGCCACCGTGTCCCTCCAGCCCCGTGTCCCCCAGCTCTGCCGCCTCCTCCTATTGCCACCGTGTCCCCTCAGCCCCCAGCCCTGCCGCCTGCCCCTATTGTCACCGTGTCCCCCAGCCCCGTGTCCCCCAGCTCTGCCACCTCCCCCTATTGCCACCGTGTCCCCTCAGCCCCGTGTCCCCAGCCCTGCCTCCTCCTCCTATTATCACCGTGTCCCCCAGTCCCGTGTCCCCCAGCTCTGCCGCCTCCCCCTATTGCCACCGTGTCCCCCCTAATCCCTGGGCTGCTCCATGGGGCACGAGGGTCCCATGGGGGACCCGGGGGTGGTGGTGGGGGGTCCCGTCCGGGGCGAGTTGGGAACAATTGTCCCCTTGTCCCCCGGCTCGTTCCCACGGCCGCTAACGAAGCCGAGGAGGGGAGTGACAGCAGCTTCACCCTTAATTGCCGCTAATTGGGGACAGAATCGGGTCCAGGGCCGAGCGGGGGGGCCGACCCGGGGGGCGGGGGGGCCGACCCGGGGGGCGGGGGGGCCCGGGAACACGAGGGGGACAGCGGCCCCCCCACTGCATCCCCCAAACCGGGGAGCCCTCGTTGGTACCAACCGCGGGCGGGACCTATCGGGGGTCCCCGCCGCCCCCCCGCGGGGGGTCCCGTCCCCATTGTCGCCCCTCCGAGGGGTCCCGTCCCCTTTGCCCCCCCCCAGGGGGGTCCCGTCCCCATCGTCCCCCCCGGTACCTGCGAGGAGCCCGAGCAGGAGCAGCGCGAGACCCCGCGGCGCCTCCATGGCCGGGGCAGGACACGGGGCCGCCCCCTCCGCGCACCCCGGGGCCGCCCCTGTCCCCCCCGCGGCGGGAGGGACGAGGCCGGGGTGTCCCCTCCTCCGCAGTCACCTCGGGGACCGGCCTGGAGGGGTGGCCCGTGTGTGGGGGGCGATGAGGACAGATGGGGACAGTGGGGATGGGAGGACATTGGGGACAGGGGGCTGGAGGGAGGGAGGAAGGGCGGGGAGAGGAGGGATGGGGACAGGAGGATGGAGGCCCCTGGGGACAGGGTGGCAATGGGGTGACGATGGGGATGGGGGTGACAATGGAAATGGGGACAAGAGGGCAAGGGGACAATGGAGATGACAGGGCCATTGGGACCTCCCGATAGGGCCCAGCCATGTGGTGACCTGGGGGGATGGCACCCAGGGGATGCGCTGGGGACTTGTGTCACCCGTGTCCCCACACAACGGTGGGGGCCCCCATGTCCCCACTGAGGACGAAGTCCTTTTGGCCTCGTCCATGGTTTTATCACACCATGTCATTTCAGCGTGACGTCACCACGGCGTGACATCACAGCATGACATCACCGCGGCGGGACGTCACGGCGAGGCGGCCCCCGGCAGCAGGGGGCGCTGCAGCTCCCCCGGCGCTCAGTCCTGTCGCCATGGCAACCCCCAGGGCCCCGCCCTCGGGGCGCGCGCCCATTGGCCAAAAGTTAGAGCGCTGTTTCTCATTGGCCCGCGCCTCCCGCCCTGCTAGCACCTGCAGCCCATGATCTTCACCCAATGGCAGCGGAGCCGCGGGACAAACGAGCCAATCAGAACTAGCGGGGCGGAGCCGCGCGCCGCGCACGCGGGGGGGCGGGTTCCCGCTTTGACGAGACAGGCGGCGCAGCCAATGGCTCCCGCCGGGGGCGGGGCTTCGCCCTCCCCCGCCCCAGGGGGCGGTGCGGGGTTGGCTGGGCGCCAGGAGGGGGCGGGCCCTGCCGGCGCGCGGGGGCGGGGCTCACCTGGGCGGCGCGGGCCGCACCTGCGGGCGGGGCGCGCAGTGCGGGCGGCGGCGGCGGCCATGGCGGCGAGGGCAGCGCGGCGCGGGGCCCGGCGCGGGGCCCTGGCCCTGCTGCTGCTCTGCGCGGCCGCCGGTGAGCGCGGGGCGGCGGGGCGGGCCGGGGCGGCTCCGCGGGGCGCGGGCCGGGGGCGGCGGGGCGCAGACCGGGGCGGCTCCGCGGGGCGCGGGCCGGGGGCGGCGGGGCGCAGACCGGGGCGGCTCCGCGGGCCGGGGGCGGCGGGCGCGGGGCGGGAGCCGCCGAGGGGGGGCCCCGAGCTCGGAGCCGCTCGTGGCGGGAGGGTCCCCGACGTCGGATCCGGCCCGCTGGGCACGGGGGGGTCCCGGGGTCAGACCCGCCCCGCGGTCAGGCCCGGCCTTGGGGGTTTCCCGGGGTCGGACCCGGCCCCGCGGGCTCGTCGGGGTCCCCGCTCGGCCCCCCGGTGGCTCCCGGGATCCCTCGCGGGGTCCCGGCTTCGTGTCCCGGCGCTTGTCCCCGTCGCGGTGCTGGTGGCCGCGTGGGGAGGTTCCCGGGGTCCCGGTCCCTACGTCGCTCCTGGGATCTCTCCGGGGGTCCCCGTTTGGCAGCCGTTGTCCCCGGTCCCCATGGCGGCTCCCTGGTCGGTCCCAGTTCCCCTTCCTGCCCCGGGTCTGTCCCGGGAGCGCCGCGCCTCTGTCGTGATAACGGGGTATTAATAACCGGCTGCGTCACCCTGGCCGCAGCGCTGCCACCTCCGTGGTGACCGTCCCGGCGGGAACGGAAAACGGGGGGTCCCCGGGGCTCGGGGGGCCCAAACCCTGCGGAGGCTCCGGGGGCTCTTAGGGAGCCCCTCGTGTCCTGGACGTGGCCGCAGCCGGTGGGACCCCGCGGTGTCCCCGGGAGCCCCTCGCGTGGGGTCCCCGTCGTGTCCCCGCCGCGCGGGGAGGGATCGCGCCCGAGCCCCGGCCGCGTCGCCGGCGCCGTCGAACACAACTCGACTCCTTCCATCCCCCGCGCGCTCCATCCCTGCAGCTTTCCCCGCGTTCCGGGTGGTTTTCCCACCCTCGGCCTCGCTCCGGCGCAGCCCCCGCCCGCCGGTTTTTCCTCCCGTGTTTTTCCGCCTCGGAGCGCCGCCGCGGCTCCCGGTGCCCGGGTTAATGTGTAGCCGCCCGCGCGCTGACGGGGGCCAAAGTTAAGTTGTTGCTCCGGCCTCTTTCCCATCCCGGCCCTGCTCCGGGCACGAGTGTCGGCCCCATGAGCTCATCCCTGGCCGCGAGTTATCCCAGATCAAACACATTTATCCTGCACAGCGCACGGATTTGGGCTCCGGGGGACACGCGGGGCCCTTTTCCGCGCTCGGCTGCGCGGGGCATCCGGAGCCGGAGGGATTTTCCCCTCCTGGCCGCGGGCCCGGCCGCAGGGTGTGTTTGTTTTCCCTTCCTCTGGCCGGGAGCACCCGTTTCCTGCAGGAAACCTGCTCCGCGCTTCCCATCGGCAGCTTCCCTTCCCAGAACCCCCGGGATGCACCGGGGGCGCATCCCGTCACACCGGGGGATGTTCCCGGGTGCTTCTGCACTTCCCAGTGGGAGCGGGAGCCCGCGGAGCTCCCCGAATCCCAGCAAAGCTGCCCCGAAATCCTGCGGCCGGCTGCCCGCTCCGTGTTTGCCGGTGGTTTCGATTCCCAAACGCCTCCCTGGCTTCCGTGTGGCGCCGTGCGTGCGCCCGCTGCCCATTCCATAGGGCCGGGAATCTTTGCTTGGACCTTCCTCTTGGCATCTGTGCCCTGGGCCTGGAATCACTGAGGTTTAAAAACCCCCGTGAAAGCAGCCGGAGGAGGGGGAGCGCGTGCGGAGCGGGGCGAGCAGCGCGTGCGGGTGTTGCGCGTGCGGGTGTGAGGGCCGGCTGTTGCGCGTGCGGCTGTGCAGCGCCCCGGGAGGCCGTCCTGGCCGGTTTCCTGTGAAACCCGCGCAGGGAGCAGCGCCGGAGCAGGTAGGACGGGTCTTTCCGGCTCTGGTGACACCGGTGACGCGGCCATGGCCGGAGCCGCGGCCTTCCCGCCCGGTCCGTCACCGGCGCCTCAGGGCTGGCAGCGGTGACGGGGGTTTGTCCTCTGTTTGGGGACTGTCCCCGCGTCCTCCCCTTCCCACAGGGACGTTTGGCCTTAAGATCTTCCCTCTCTGCTTTGCGAGTGCTCCCGGTGTCCCGGGTCGCTCTGGATCCCTCTGGGTGTGGAATAGCACCGGGCTGGCGCTGCGCCGATGAACCCGGCGCCCCGAGGGCGGGCGCCAGCCCCAGCACCGGAGCGGGTTCCCGCCGTTCCGCGGGAGCGTCCCCGAGCACCTCGCGGTGGCGTTTTGCCCCCGCTCACCCTCACTTGTCCCTTTTTGTCCCCTGAGGGCCCTTGGTGGGAGCGCAGGTCACCTCGGAGAACAGCGAAGTGGATGAAAACCAGCGTAAGTGCGTGGCCGGCGGCGGCGCCCGGCGCTCGCGGGGAGCTTCCCGCTCCGGACGGCTCCGGAGCCGCCGCTCAGCGCCCGCTCTGCCCCGCAGCCGCCGACATCCCCTGCTCGGCCTACAGCTCCCAGGCGGGCAGCAACCCGCGCATCGAGTGGAAGTTCCAGAAGGGCTCCTCGCTCGTGCTCTTCTACTACAGCGGGCAGCTCACAGGTAGGGCCGGCGCCGCGGGGCGGCCGGGCCGCGCGCCGGCGCCCGCTCAGCGCCCTGCGCCCCGCAGAGCCCTACCGGGACCGCGTGCAGTTCTCGCCCACCACCATCCGCTTCACGACGGTGACGCGCGCCGACACGGGCAAGTACATCTGCGAGGTGGTGGGGAGCAGCGGGCAGATCGCCAAGTCGGAGGTGAACCTCGTCGTGCGAGGTAGGACGCGCCGGTGCCCGACCCCTCCGTTCGACGCTCCGGAGGGCGGTCGTGCTCCTCCATCCTGGGATCGGGGCGGGCTGGAGCTCCCCTCTCGGCGCCGCTTTTCGGTGCCTCACGCCGCGTCCCCCGGCAGTGCCGCCGTCCAAGCCGGTGGCCCACGTGCCCACGTCGGCCACCATCGGCAGCAAGGCCGTGCTGCGCTGCTCCGAGACGGACGGCTCGCCGCCCCCCACCTTCCAGTGGTACAAGAACGGGATGTTGATGCCCACGGACCCCAAAACCAGCGCCACCTTCCGCAACTCCTCCTACAGCCTGGACACCACCACGGGGGTGCTGGTGAGTGCCGGGGCGCCAGGCTCCGCCGGCCCAGGGTTTTCCCCCCGTTTTACCCGTTATCTTCTCTCCCGTCCAGACCTTCGAGCCCGTGAGCAGCTTCGACACCGGGGACTACTACTGCGAGGCGTCCAATAACGTGGGCTCCCCCCAGCAATCCGAGGCCATCCGCATGGAAGCCAGTAAGGAACGGCGGAGCGGGGCGGGCAGCGGGCGCCTGCACCCACAGGGTCCCTTCTAGGCCAGCTCCGCATTGAGCATCCGGCAAAAGTCACCTTGGGGATGTCCCAGTGTCTACGTTAAACTAGTTTGGGGTAGCATTTTATCTTGCTCAAGGTTCCGAGATCCATTAATTAGCTGTGCTGTTAATGACCCTGCTATGGGCTGTCCTGGGCTGAAGTGAGCCCAGGAACGATGCGATGGAGCGGGAATGGGGTAGGAGTGTCCTGGGGGATGCTGAAATCTCTCCCGGACCTGGCTGGGGCAACCTCATCCAGCGGGGCCTGGATCCGGCTTTGATGGACTGGGCTGGGAGCGGAGCCCCCCGGCTGGTCCCCTCGGTGGCTCTTGTCACCCGTCTGGGGTCACGTCCAAGGGCCCGGTTGTGTCCGGCAGGCGAGGTCAACGTGGGCGGCATCGTGGCGGCGGTCGTGGTGCTGCTGATGGTGCTGGCGCTCGTGGCCTTCGGCGTCTGGTTCGCCTACACGCGCGGCTTCTTCAGCAGTGAGTCCCGCTCCGCGCGCGCCCGGGGCGCCCGCGCTGCCGCCCCCCTCACCGCCCTGTCCCCTCTTTCCAGAGAGAAGAGAGTAAGTGACCCCGCGGCGCTGCCGGATCCTTCCCGCGGATCCTCCCGGATCTCCGCTCCTGGCACCGGGGGGGTCTCTCCCTGGTTCCCAGCTGGGGGCCTGTGTGCAGTGCTGGGTGCCAGGCCGGGTCCCCTGGTGTCCCCAAGTGCTCGGGGGCGGCCGGGGGGCTCTGGGTGGCGTTGGGGGGTCCTGACGCTCTCTCCTCTTCCAGCACCGGCAACAAGAAGGTCATTTACAGCCAGCCCTCGCAGCGCAGCGAGGTGAGCGACGCGGTGGCCGCGACGCGGCGGAGCGGCCGCCGTCCCCGCGTGTCCCCAGGGCCGCTCGCTCCTCCCAGCGCAACGGGAAGGGGCAGATTCCCCCCGGGATGCAGGTGCCCGCGGGCCCCGCGCTCCCGCCGACGTCCCCCGTTTCCTTCCGCAGGGAGAGTTCAAACAGACGTCGTCCTTCCTGGTGTGAGGAGCCGCTCGTCCCGCCCCGAGGACTGCTGTAAATGTTTCCGAATTACTGTAGCGAAGCCATGATTTTAATTTGTTTTTTTTTTTAAGTGTCACACGGTGCCTTTTCAGAGCCCCTTGATTTTTCAGGGTAGGTCCCATCTCCCGGCCGGCGCCCCAGTGTCTTAGTCCCTTTCCGAGTGGGATCCCCGTCCTGGCTGGGGCGCGGAGGGGCCGGTCCTGCCTTTTTTGTCCCCAGCGGCCCCTGTGGGGACCCTGTTCTTGCCCCGGGGGCTCCTTGGTCCCCCCTGCCATGGTCCGAGATGCTCCTTGGAGAGGATGGACCTGCCCTGGGACGCTGGTGTCACCCCGTGTCCCACGACGGGCGCTCTCAGGGCACGAGGGGGGCGCCGGACACTTTCCTCTCAAAATACTCGTAACCACTTGTGCGATGACCCTGGTTGGTGGCAATAAACAAACCTGTGTCCCTGCGCCCGTCCCCTTACCTGGCAGGGGGGACACGGCTTGGGAATGCTGATCCTGGCAGCAGTGACACACGGGGACAGCCCCTCTGCATCCCTATGGCCAGGGAAGCCCCTTGGTCCCCTCCTCGTGTCACCCCTGTCCCCGGCGCAGCAGAGCCTGACCACGAATAAAACTTTTATTTAGTAATTCTCTTTTTTTTTTTTTTTTCCCTTCAACACAGGAAAAAGCCCGCGTTGCCCCCGGCAGCCTCAGGGCCTTTAGTGAGCAAGTCTTTCCAGTGCATAAAACGTTTCTTCCCCATTTATATATATATATAATATGTGTGTATATATATATTAGTGGAACTATATATATATATATATATATATGTATACGTAACCTGGCCTCAGTGCAGCGAGGGTTAGGAGGCCCTACAGCCCCAGCCCCGGGGCAGGACGCGTTAATAGGCAGAGGCTCTACGTTAGCAGCAGCGGGTGGCCCCAGGGCTGTGTCCCCCTTTTGGTGGCCGTCCCCAAGCAGGGACAAGGGCCTGGCCCCCAGGGCTGTGGCCGCATCCCCGTTGTGGCCGTCCCCAAGGTGGGAGCAGGACCTGGTCCCCGTTTCGGTGTGGGGTGGCGGGGATCGGGCCCTGGCCACGTCCCGTGCTGGGGGATGTGACTGAGCCGCGGGCGCTGTCACCGGGTCCCCAAGCGGCAGCTGCTCTGCCTGGCCCTGGGTGCCGCGAGCGGGTCAGGTCTCAGCACCTCCCGGCTCGGCCCCGGCCGTTTGCTCCGAGTCAGCGGAGCCCAATGACCTGGAACGTGTGGCCATGGATGATGTCCCCAGGGGCTGGAAGTGTCCCCGTCCCTCCAGCAGCTCCCGGCAGGATTGCGCCCCGTGCTCGGGAGCCGTCCCCGTGCCCTGGGGACCCTTCCAGCTGGCACGAGCAGGTGCCAGGAGGCCGAGGCCGGAGCCGTGCGTGGCGCAGGGGCCGCCGCGCCGCCGCGGGGCTCCCCGGGGCGCTCACACGTTGCTGATGCGCACGCTGAGCGGCGCGCTCTCCCGCTCCTCCGCCTCGCGCAGGGTCTCCTCCAGCTTCACCTTCTCGGCGTCGCCGAAGCGCAGGGGCTCGTGGGCGCCGCGCGGCGCCGCCACCTTCACCACCTGGTCGAAGAGGCTGAAGTCGGCCACGTACTTGCCGCTGGCCGAGAGCGAGATGGCCGGCGTGAACTCGTAGCCCCACAGGATCTCCTCGGGCAGGTAGGACGTGCGCACCTGGCACGTGGCGCTCGTGGACTCCACGGTGCCGCTGAGGATGACGACGAGCTCGAAGTCGCCCTCGCCCGTGCGCAGCGCCAGCTCGCGCAGGGGGCTGGCGTCGTCCACCACGTGGTAGAAGGTGAGGGGCAGGATGAGGAAGGGGCTGTCGGAAGACGTGTCCACCTGGAAGTCCACGTTGACCTGGTTGAGGCGGACGCTCTCGCCTTCCTTGGTGAGGTGAGTCTGCAGGAGCTTGCCGCTCACCTGGCAGCCGATGAGGAGGCTCTTGCGCATGTTGGCCACGCGGATCATGAGGCAGGTCTTGCCGTTGTGCTGGGCCACCACGGCGTTCTGGCTGAACTTGATGGTCTCCGCGCGCTTCTTGGGCCGCGCGATCTTGGCCAGGAAGGTGCCCGTGATGAAGATCTCCAGGATGGTGGTGAGGACCAGCTGCGTGATGAGGAGCACGATGGCGAGCGGACACTCCTCGCTGATGTAGCGGAAGCCGTAGCCGATGGTGGTCTGGGACTCGAGGGAGAAGAGGAAGGCGCCGGTGAGCGTGTGCACCTGCATGACGCACGGCGTGTGGTTGGCGGGCGGCGCGAACTCCAGCAGGTCCCCGTGCATCACGGCCACCAGGTACCAGACGACGCCGAAGGCGAACCAGGTGCCCGCGAAGGTGGCCGAGAAGAGCACCAGCTTGTAGCGCCACTGCATGTCGATGAAGGTGGTCCACAGGTCCTTGAGGTAGAGGAAGCGCTTGTCGGCGATGTGCTCCATGCGCACGTTGCTCCGGCCGTCCTTGGTCATGACGCGGCGGCGCCGCAGCCCCGCGCCGATCAGCGGGCGGCTGTCGGTCTGCGTCGTCTGGCTGTAGTAGACCTTGGTGGCCGACGTCATCTGCAAGAGGGGACAGCGGGGGACGCCGTGAGGACGGGGTGGCCGGGGCACCCCGGGGACAGGGAGATGCATAGCCAGCCCCGCATCCCTGCACTTACACATCTGTACAGCTCTGCATCTGTACGCGTATCCATCCGTACACCTATAAACCTGTGCATCTCTGCATCCCTACACCTCTATGTCCATACACCTGTACATCCGTACACCTGTACGTCCGTACACCTGTACATCCCTACACCTCTACGTCCACACAAACCTGTGTCCATCCACGCATCCATCCCTGGCCGGACACCCTGGATCAGCCGTACGTCTGTCCATCCCTGCGCACCCCACAGCACTCGTGGGTGCCGATGCCACTCAAGGGTGCCCCGGCTCCTGTCACCCTCCCACTGTCCCTAGGGTTGTCCCCAGCTGTCCCCATGCACCACCTGGGCTGTCCTTCCATTCCCCCCATGCTGGGAGGGCTGGCAGGGGTCACAGAGGGACCCAGGCGTCCTGGCCTGGCTTTGCCCACTGTGGTAAATGGGAGGTGACAGAGACGAATGGCTGGCGGAGCCACCGGTCCCTTTCCGGCCCCGGCCCCGTTCCCGGCAGCACAAAACCCGGCAGCGGGCGCGGAAGAAGCCCTTGGAGCCACCTCAATGGCTGGCAGGAGGTGGCAGCGTGCCGGGGACACCAGGGACGTGGTGCCACCTCCGCGGAGCCTCCGGGGACCCCGGCGCCGTGGGTGGCACTGCCGCTGGCACCTCCGTCGCCTCCGGTCCCGCTGCCTCCAGGATTTTCCTGGACAGGAGGACACAGGGACGGAGGTGACACCCTGTCCTGCACTGACCTGTGCATTGCTGTGGTCCCTTCCTGAGCCGGAGTGCCACCCCCATGGGGACACCGGTGACACACAGGCTTGCGGAGGGGATAGTGGCAACAGGGACCTGGGGACAACATGTCCCCAGAGCCACCTTATGTCCAACAGGCACCATCTCCCCAGAGCCACAACCTGTCCCTGTAGTCATCCAGTCTCCAGAGCCACCCTGTGTCCCCAGAGCTGTTGTGCATCCCTGCAGGAACTGCTTGCGTCCCCAGAGATGCCACTTGTCACCAGACCCGCTGCATCCCCAGAGCCACCACGTGTCCCCAGAGCTGCTGTGTATCTCAGGGCCACTGGGTCCTCAGAGACACGACACATCCTAGAGCAATCATGTCCCCAGAGCGGCCACTTGTCCCCAAAGCCACCGCATCTCCCAGGAGCCACTGGGTGTCCCCAGAATCACCCCAGCCCAGGAGGATGCCCAGGGGGACATCCCTGCACCCCTCTGCAGGTCCCTGTCCCTCCTCCAGGGTCCCTGCACCCTCCAGGGTCCCTGTCCCCTCTCTAGGATCCCCAGACCCATTTTGGGGGTCCTTGCACCCATCCCTGAGGTCCCTTCACCCCTTTCCATGGTCCCTGTCCCCTCTCTGGGGTCCCTGCACCCCCCGGGGGTCCCGGCACCCCTGGTGGCAGCGCCACCTGTCCTGTGCCCTCTGGCCCCCGCTGGTCCCCGTGCCCAGGACACAGGTTGTGACAAGCTGCTGCTTGTTCCCGGGTGCCGCGGGGCACAGCCGCTGCCACCCGCCGCCTGTGCGAGCCGGTTGTACATTAACCCCCGCCCCGCTGGGGCAGTTTCCCTGCCCCGAGCTGCCGCCGTCCCCGCAGGCCCCCCCGCCACACAGGGCCCAGGCGTCCGGGGAGACACGGTGGCAGAGCCAGCGCGGGCAGCGTTCCCAGCCACGTCCCCCGCCTTTTGTCACCCTCCAAAACAGGGTGCTGCCCCCCTGCTTTTATATTGGGGGTAACCAGCCCCCTCCCCGTCCCCAGCGTGGGGCAGGTCCCGCGGGGCGGCGCGTTGCCGGGGTGGGGGGGGGCCGTGAAAGCAGCCGGGCACTGTCGGGGCAGGGGGGGGACCGGGGACGGGGACAGGGACAGTGGCGCCTTTGTGCGCCCCGGAGGAGAGGCCTCAATGGGGCTGCGGGTGCACAAAGGCGCTTTGACGAGGCGCCTTCGTTAGCATGCAGGGCGCGCAGCCCCCCCCGGCCGGGCCCCCCCGCCCGCCCTCGCCACCCACCCGGCTTTGCAAAGCTGCCAGTCCCGGACGCCTGGGCCCTTCCAAGCCAGCAGCCCCTGAAGCCCCCCCCTTCCTCCCCCGCCGCTGGCCACACGAGCTGGGGTAGGTGTGGGGGGGGAATCGGTTCGAGGCTGGAAAACGTCCCCGCGCGTTGGAGCTGATTCCCGGCATGGAAAGGGGATGCTGTGCACAACCCTTACTAGACACCAGAGAAGCCACCTCACCCGCAGGAGAACAGCCCGGCCGTTCGGTCACTCCACGGGCACCACTTTGCCCTTGCGGGGGGACACGGCTTCACCCCGCAGCCGACCCCGCTGCAGCCCCCCTCCACCACGGGCCCAGGCGTCCGAGGCCCAGGCAGCTCCGGGCTCCGGGGTGCGTGGGAGCCTCTCAGGGAAGTGCAGACAGAGCCAAGCGGAGCTTTTCCAGGCGATCCCAGGGCCGTGGCTTGGAGCCACCTGGCCGGGTGACACCGGGTGGCTCCCACGGGTCCCATGGCGTCTCCCGGCCGGAGCGGGCGATGGGAGCGGACAAGGCTGGGGGGAGCGGGAGCTTCTCCGACATCGCGGCGCTGGTGCCGGCGCCTCCTGGGACCCAGAGCCCGGTGCTCCCCAGGGAAGGCGCCGCTGCCGGGGCTCAACCCCACGTAGCCATCAGAGAATCCGCCCAGCTGCAGGTCAGTGCCATGGCCTGAGGCCGCTGCGGCTTCACCTGCAGTCCCACTAAACCACAGCCTGGTTAACCCACAGCCCAACTAACCTGCAGCCTGGTTAACCCACAGTTCAGCCAAGCCACAACCTGGTTAACCTGCAGCCCAACTAATTCACAACCTGGTTAACCCACCACTCGGTTATCCTGCTACCCAGTAACCTGTGGCCTAGTTTACCCACAGACTGGTTAACCCGCAGACCAGTTAACCCACAGCAGGGACAGTCCCTGTCTTAACTAACCCACAGCCCTGATAATGCACAGCCGGGACCGGGAATAGCACCGCAAATCCAGAGCACAGGTACCCCAGAGCCTGGATACTCCGAGCACAGCTAATCCGGAGCACAGTTAATCTGCACCTGGAGTGCAGGTAACCCAGAGCCCGGATAATCCGGAGCGCAGCTGATCCAAAGTTTTCTGCCCCTAATGTGAGTCCTGCCCCGGCATCCTGCCCCCTGCTCCCCAACTTGCCCTTGAAATGTCCTTGCCCCAGGGCCACCCGGGTGGCACAGGGACGAGGGGTGGGGGAAGGAAGGAGGGGAGGGGGGTCACAACCCTCAGGAACGGCCCATCCCTGTGGCCTCAGGGCTCCTGGCTGGGTTGCCATGGCGATGCCCGCCGGAGCGCGGGGATCCGGGTGCCCCTGTTCCCCCAGAGATGCCCTGGGAAGGGGGGTAGGGGGGCAGGGTCCTCTGTCTGTCCTGCCGTCTGTCCATCCCTGCGGGGCTGGAAGGGAAGGGAAGGGACGGGCACAGGGATGGGGGACTTGGGGACTGGGACCAGGGCTACAGGGGACGTGAGGACATGAGGAAAGGGGTCACGGGGAGCATGGGGATGGGGCGGGGGTCATGGGGACATGGGGATACAAGGTCAGGAAGTGCATGGGGGTAAGGGGACACGGGGACAGGGGGGACATGGGTACATGGGGATACAGGGATACAGGAACAGAGTGGACATGGGTGCGCAGGGATAGGGGGACATGGGGGGGATACAGGGATGGGGGGACATGGGTGCACAGGGATACAGGGGCATGGGGACAGGTGGGACATGGGGACACAGGCACGGGGGGGGTCCCAGCGACATCAGCCCCTGGGGCCACAGGACAGACGGGGGGACATGTCCCAGCCGAGGGGGCAATGCCCCCTGCACAGGAGCTCCGGGGGGCTGGCCAGGACAAGGGGACATCGGAGCAGGATGCGGGGGGACACGCACGGCCGCAACGAGCAGAACCCCAACCTCTTCCCCCCGCCGCGCCGCTGCCCGCGCCGTCGGGGCCGGTGCCAGGCGCGGCGCCGCGGTGACGGGCGCCCCCCGCCCCCTTACCTTGTTTGCTCGGGGGGGCACCGGGGCGCCCTGGCCTGGTCAGCGCGGCCGTCGGCGGCTCCCCATGGGCTTTATGGCCGTCGGGGCCCGGCCGTCGGTGCGAGCGGGGCCCCCCCGGGCCGGTCCGCCTCGCCGGGCCCGGGCGGCACCAATTAGCGGGGCCCGGGGAGGGGGCCCGGGGGGCGGGGGAGGAGCCGCGCGGGGAGGGCCCGGGGGGGGTTAATGGGGTGGAAAACGAGCCGGCCCGGCCCGGGTCACGTTACCGGCCCCGGGGCGGGGGGGGCGGGAGCGTCGGGACCCGCCCCGTGGGGCTCCGCGCCCGCCCGACGCCACCGGCACCGGGTATCGGGCAGCGGCATCGGGCAACGGCGCCGGCACCGGGCGCTTTGCTCCGGCACCCGTCAGGTACCGGCACCGGGCATCGGGTCCCGACACTGGCACCGGGTACCGATATCAGGGACCTGCTGGGCACCGGCAGCGGGCAGGGTCCCCCATGGGAACCGGATGGTGACAGGGGACGTCCTCTCCCCATTCCCTCAATGTCCTGTGTCCCCCTACCCCTCTGCCCAGCCCTGTGCAGTGGTCGGGGGGTGTCTGTGCATGGAGGTGACAAGGGACCTGTGGATGCCTGGGGGGAACATTTGTGTCACCCTGTGCACACCCTGCAGTCGTAGAGACACCCGGACACCTGGACACACACCAGTACACACACCCGCCCTCACACCTGTACTCACAACCACCCCTGTCCACAGACGCACACCCAGGGGCTCACGCATGCACGTGTCCGCCTGTACCTACAAACACCTTGCCCCCACACACACGGATGCTTGTATGCACAGGCGTACGCCTGCCTGCACCTGCACACCCGCACAAGCGCACCTACACTCGCACTCACACTCACACTCACCCAGGGGTCTATAGACCAGAGTGCTGCCTCGAGCCCACCACTGGGAGCCCGAACCGGGGCCATCACCTGTCCCCAAACGTCCCCAGCTGCCCCAACACCCCCAGTGGGGACAAGCCATGGGCCACCCCCTCCAGGGCCACCTGCCGCCCTCCCACCCCATCCCATCCCCGATGCTCCGGGGCCGCAGCCGGGGGTGTCGCGGGTCCCGGGCCGGGATGGCCCGCGGGGACACGGGGTGGCCGCGGCCCCGGCGCACAAGGCCCTGCTGTTCCCGGGAAGAGGCCGGTCCCCCGGGACCGGGGACAAAGCGTCTTTGTCCGCCCGGGTCGCCGGGGCGGAGCCGGGCCGCACAGGCCCCGCCCCTCAGCCCCTCCCCCCGGGCCGGGCTGGTGAGCGGGGAGCCCGGGCTACTGGAGGGGAGCGCCGGGCTAGTGATGGGGCAGCCCTGGCTAATGATGGTGGAGCCGGGAGCACCTAGGAGGAGCCTTGGCTAACAGGGGGGAAGCCCTGGCTAGCGATGGGGAACCTTGGCTAGGAATGGGGGAGCTCTGGATCTTGATGGAGTTGCCCTGGCTAGCAGTGGGGGCATTCTGGCTACTGATGGGGGAGGCTGGAAAACAATGAGGGAGGTCTGGCTAGCAAAAAGGAAGCCCTGGCTAGTGATGAAGGAGTCACAGCATCAGCAGAGGAGCTCGGGCTACTGATGGAGGAGGCTGGCTAACAGTGGTCAGTGTTGGCTAGCAATGGGGAAGCCCTGGCTAGCAATGGGGTAGCCCATTAGGGGTGAGGGGGCTGTGGCTAGTGATGTGGAAGCCCTGGCTAGCAACAGGGTGGGGGTGACTAGTGACAGAGGAGCCGTGACTACCAAAGAGGTACCTGGGCTAGTGGTGAGAGCAGGACCTTCCCCATGTGGGTGGGATCCCCGGGGCTGCTGCCAAACCACGGTGCCCCGTGTCACCCACGCGTGTGTCCCCAGTGTGCTGGTGTCACCTGCACGGGTGTCCCCCCCCAGTGCGCCTATGTCACCCGCGTACCTGTCATCGTTGTGCCTGTGTCACACGTGTGTGCAACCCTGGGGACAGCCCTTTCTAGGCCACGCTGTTCCCGCGGTGCCAGCGCATGGATGTGGGACACCTGGAAACGCGCCCTGTCCCTGTCCCCGGGCGGTGGCGTCCGCTGGACTTGGCGTGGGACCCAGGTGTCTGGGCACATGTGCAGGCGGGTGACACGTGCGCGTGCAAGGGGGCGGCCCTAGCGTGTGCTCTGTGTGCGAGACCCCCGTGTCACCCGCTGTGTCACCCCCATGTGACGCGTGTGGCGGGACACATGTGTGTGCCCAGGTGTGATACGTGTGTGCCCCCCTGCCGGGTGCTGGTCCCGCTCCAGGGCTGGATGCCTGGGAGACCAACTCGGTACCGCTGAAGGGGGGGCCGGGGCTGGTACCGGGGGGGGGTCTGGACCAGTACCGGGCAGGGGGGGGCGCCCGAGATGGTGGAGTCCGGGTCGGTCCGGGGAGGTCCAGGTCGGTACCGGGTCAGTACCAGAGGTATCCGGGCCAGCACTGGTAGGGCCCAAGCTAGTGCTGGGGGACCCGGGTCAGTACCAAGGGTGGCTGGATCGGTACCGGGAGTGGCCGGGTTGGTGTCGGTTGTGGTCGGGTTGGTATCGGGGGTGGCCGGTACCGAAGGTGGCCGGATCGGTACCGGGGGTGGCCGGTGCCGGGGGTGGCCGGTGCCGGGGGCGGGCGCTGCTCAGTATTTTTAGCCGAGCCGTTCCCGGTGCGCAGCCGTTGCCGTGGGAACGGCGGAGCGGGGCCGCCGGGAAAGGCCGGTCCCGGCGCCGCGCCGGGGGCGACCGGACCGAACCGAACGGAGCCGGACCGAAAGGAGCCGAACCGACCCGAGCGGCGCCGACCGGGACCGCGCCCCGCCGGGCTTGGATCCTCCCCAGGCGGCCGAAGCGGGGCCGAAGCGGGGCCGGGTGCCCGGGCGCGCTGCGCCATGAGCGCGGCGGGCGCGGGGAGGGCGCCCCGGGAGCGCGCGGGGCAGAGGCGGCCGCGGGGCGCTCGGTGAGTGCGGGGCGGGGGGGGGGCGGCCCCGGGGGGGGGACCCACCGCTCGCTCCCCCCGCTCCTTTCCCCGCCCCTCCCACGCCCCCCCCCCGTCCTTCTCCCCCCGGGGGGTCTCTGCCCCCCAACCCCTCCTCCCCCCAAGTTTCCCTTCCCGACTCCTGCACGGAGCAGGTCGGGGCGGGGGGCACTGGTAGAGGTTCCCCCCATCCTGTCCCCTACATCGGTAGCCCTAGGGGGGGCACCCACGCGTGTCCCCACAAACACCCGAGGGGCTCCCTCAACTCCATTCAGGGGATCCTCTCCCCCATCCCTCCTTGTTCTGCCCCACAGCGGTGGCAGTGACAGGGCTGCCCTGGGGGGGCCCTCCCCAAGCCATGGGGTTGGGGGTGCCCCATGACAGGGTGCTGGGGGGTCCCCAGGGCCCCCTACTCCCTATTTCTGGACTCGTGACCACGCCAAGTGCACCCAAGCGCCCATGCTCCTATGTCCCATGCGTGCCACTCTGGTGCCACCACTTGACACCCTCCGGTGCCACCACCTGTCCCCTGGTGCCACCACTTGTTCCCAGTGCCACTGCTCACGCCTGCAGGCTCTGAGGGCGCTGCCATGGCGCAGGACAACGCGGCGTTCTCCACCGTGCCCGAGACACCGGGCAGCGAGGCTGGGCCGCCCCTCCTGGTGCCCGTCCGGCGCCCCGGGGCCGCGGGCCGCCGGCGCCAGCGCTACGTGGAGAAGGACGGCAAGTGCAATGTGCAGCACGGCAACGTGCGCGAGACCTACCGCTACCTCACCGACATCTTCACCACCTTGGTGGACCTCAAGTGGCGCTTCAGCCTCCTCGTCTTCATCCTGGCCTACGCCGTCACCTGGCTCTTCTTCGGCCTCATCTGGTGGTTCATCGCCTACAGTCGCGGCGACCTGGACCACCTGGAGGACCACACATGGACACCGTGCGTCAACAACCTCAATGGCTTCGTCTCGGCCTTCCTCTTCTCCATCGAGACAGAGACGACCATCGGCTACGGCCACCGCGTCATCACGGACCAGTGCCCCGAGGGCATCGTGCTGCTGCTGCTCCAGGCCATCCTGGGCTCCATGGTGAACGCCTTCATGGTGGGCTGCATGTTCGTGAAAATCTCGCAGCCCAACAAGCGGGCCGAGACACTCGTGTTCTCCTCGCACGCCGTGGTGTCGCTGCGCGACGAGCGCCTCTGCCTCATGTTCCGCGTGGGCGACCTGCGCGACTCGCACATCGTCGAGGCCTCCATCCGCGCCAAACTCATCCGTTCCAAGCAGACGCAGGAGGGCGAGTTCATCCCGCTCGACCAGACCGACCTGAGCGTGGGCTTCGAGACGGGTGACGACCGCCTCTTCCTCGTCTCGCCCCTCATCATCAGCCACGAGATCGACGAGCGCAGCCCCTTCTGGGACGTGTCGCGGCAGCAGCTGGAGAAGGACGACTTCGAGATCGTCGTTATCCTCGAGGGCATGGTGGAGGCCACGGGTAAGCAGGGGGCCTTGGGGACACCCCCCTGCCCGCCCTGGACCCCATCGTGATTCTGCCTGGTCCTGCCAAACCCGATGCCCTGGGTGCCCCTCCCCAGTGTCAACCTATGGCAGGACCAGGTGGTCCCGGCCACCTCCTTTCCCCCCATCCCATGGGAAGCTGCCACCTGTCCCTGCTGGGAGCTCAGTCCGATGACAGTGACGTCCCCTGCTCACTGGGGCTGGTGGCATCGAGGACCTTGGGGGAGCAAGGGGCGGGTTATGGGCTGGCTCAGCCCCACAAGACACCTGGACCCCTCTCCAGGATGGCACTTGTGGGTGCTGGGATGGATGTGGGTGATGCTCCCGTGCCTCAGTTTCCCCATTGATACCAGCAGGGTAGCACAGACTTTAAGTAAGGGAGGTTATTGCAGATGTCCCCAGGTTGGAGTTGGGGTGACCTGGGTGCTGCAGGGACCCACAGCTGGCACCTAGATTCTTCCTGGGCTCTGGGTGCCACACAGACACCCCCAGCTGGGATTGGGGTCCCCCCTGCTCCAAATGGGCTGGGGGTCCCCATGCCCCAGGTACCCCCCAGGCAGGACTGGGGTCTCCATCGTTGGGTGCCACAGAGAACCACCCCCCCAGGTGGAATCGGGGTTCCCCACCAGGTGCCCTGCACTTGCTGTGTCCAGCCTAGGATGCTAATGGGGAAACTGAGGCACGGGGGTGGAAGCTGGGGCACAGAGGGGACATGGAGGGACGTGGGGCATGGGGGAAGGCAAATGAGGCTGGGAGGAGAAACTGAGGCACAGGGGGACATGGGATGACATGGAGCACATGGGGACATGGGAGATGGGGGGACACGGGAGGTGGAAACAGGCCTGGTGGGGGAAACAGACATGGAGGGACATGGGACACAGAGGGGACATGGGAAACTGAGGCCAGGGAGGGGAAACTGAGGCAGGGAAGGACCTGTGACACGGCGAGGAAGGGGCGCCCCGCGGTGGGGGTGTTTCCCGGTGTCCCCCGGCGCAGGGATGACGTGCCAGGCGCGGAGCTCCTACCTGGTGGACGAGGTGCTGTGGGGCCACCGCTTCACGTCGGTGCTGAGCCTCGAGGACGGCTTCTACGAGGTGGACTACGGCAGCTTCCACCACACGTTCGAGGTGCCCACGCCGAGCTGCAGCGCGCGGGAGCTGGCGGCGGCGCCCGCCCCGCCGGGCCCCCCCGGCGGCGCCCACGGGCAGCGGCGGCCCCAGCGCGACGGTCCCGCCCGGGTGGCCGCGGGGGACAAGGAGCGCAACGGGGCGCTGGCCGCCGAGGGACGCCCGGGAGCGTGAGGGGGCCCGGGGGGCGTTTCCTCCCCCCTGCTTTTAATAAAACACCCCGATTCGGAGCTCTGTGCTTTCCCGGACGCCTGGGCCCCTGCCCCCGTTACGTCCCCCTCACCCCGGGCCACCCGCCCCCTCCCCATCCCCCTCCTTGTCCCCGGCCCCCCCGAGTCCAGCGGAACGTGGTGGGGAACAGGACGGGGCGGAACCGCACGGGAGGCCCCGCCCACAAGCCCCGCCCACAAGCCCCGCCCCGGCTGACCCCACCCACAAGACCCCGCCCCCATTGGCCCCGCCCCCGCCCTGTCCCGTCCCGGCGCGTTGCCCGCGCGCGTCGCGGTGCCGGTGGGGGGGGTGTCACCCCCCTCCCCCCCCCGTGTCGCCGCCCACGGGCGCGTCTGCGCCCACGTGTGTTCGTGGCGAGAGGAGCCTCGGAGCGGGAGGCGGGAAGGGGCCGGACGCCTGGGCCCCCCGCGGGGTCCGGCACGCGGCGTCATCTGTTTGCTCAGCTTGGGGACAGCGGGGGCCGGGCGGGGGCGACCCGAGCAGAGCCCCCCCCGCGGGGAGCGGCCGCGTCCCCTTCCTGACCGTCCCCCCCGCCGGGCTGGGGGCGCTGCGGCTGCCGCGAGAACCGGGCTGTACCGGGATGAACTGGGCTGTACTGGGCTGTACCGGGCTGTACCGGCATGAACTGGGCTGTACTGGGATGAACTGGGCTGTACTGGGGTGAACTGGGCTGCACTGGGCTCTGTTGGGCTGTACTGGGCTGTACTGGGCTGTACTGGGGTGAACTGGGCTGCACTGGGCTCTGTTGGGCTGTCCTGGGTTCGTTTGGTTGTACTGGGCTGTACTGGGTGGCTCTGGGTTGTATTTGGTTGTACTGGGTGGCGCTGTCATGGCCACCCAGCTGGGTGAGGGGAGCGCACTGGGACACACTGTGGGGCACTGGGGCACCCGGGGGATGCACTGGGTTGTACTGGGATGCACAGGGAGGGAGTGCGCTGGGATGAACTGGGAGGAGGTGTGCTGGGATGCATTGGGATGCACTGGGATACACTGGGTTGTACTGGGATGCACAGGGAAGGGGTGCGCTGGGATGCACTGGGATACGCTGGGTTGTACTGGGATGCACAGGGAAGGGGTGCGCTGGGATGCACTGGGTTGTACTGGGATGCACTGGGATACACTGGGATACACTGGGATGCACTGGGTTGTACTGGGATGCACTGGGTTGTCCTGGGATGCACTGGGATGCACTGGGATACACTGGGATACACTGGGATACACTGGGTTGTACTGGGATGCACTGGGATGCACTGGGTTGTACCGGGCAGCCCCCTCCCCCCCTCCCCCGCCCTCTGGCCGCCCTTGAGCGCCCGGCGGCGGTTGCCATGGAAACGGAGCGGCAGGGGGCGGGGCGGGGAGCGAGGGGGCAGGAGGGAGGCCCGGGGAGCTCGGGGGGGGGCGGGGCTTGGGGACAAGGGAGGGGGCGGGATGGGGACACTGGGGGGCTATGGGGCAGGATGGGGACCCTGCGGGGCTGGGGGCTGTGGGGCAGAATGGGGGGCACTGGCGGGGGGCTATGAGGTCTATGGGGCAGGATGGGGACACTGGGCTCTTGCGTGGGAGCTGCCGGCTCCGGGCCCAGCTGTGGCCGTGGGCACAACATGGGCACAGCCGCAGCCTTGGGCACAGTGTCAAGTACAACCTCGGGCACAGCCGCAGTGCCGGGCACAGCGACACCTCTGGGCACAGCCAGCCCTGGCACAGCCAGCCCTGGGCACATTCGGTCCCCAGGCACATCCGGCTCAGGGACAGCCAGACACCCTCGGGCACAGCGGACAGTGTCCCTGGGCACAATGTCCCTGGGCACAGGCAGACACCCTGGGTACAGGCGTCCCTAGGCACAGGCGTCCCTGGGCACAGCCACATCCGGCGGCCGTGGCCTTTCCCCTGGCTAATTTTAGCCCGTTTATGTCCCCGTTGGCTCCTCAGTGGCACGAGTGTCCCCATCTGGCAGCCCCTGCCCGGACCGGCATGCGGGGAGCGAAGGGCTGATGGACTGGAATGCGGAGGGGGCCAGCGGGGATACCCCATGGGGATACCCCATCCCCAGCCATGTGGGGCCCAGGTGTCTGGCTGCCCCCCAGCCCTGGGTCACTCCCTCAACGTGGGGGGCCCGGACACCTGGGCTCCTGCGGGGGGCAGCACAGGCCCCCCCCACACACACGGGCTCCGGGACCCCCCCAGCCTCGGACGCCTGGGCCCCCTGGCTGCCTATAAAGGCTGGGGGATGTGGGTGTCTTCAGCACATGTGGAGGTGCCTGGTGACATCCCCCCCCCCGAGCCCCCGGGTGGGGACAGGGTTCCCAGACCCTCTTGCCCCCGCGTGGGGGTGGAGGGGGGCACCTGGATGAGGGGGTCCAGGTAGGGACCCAGACAGGGGGTCCGGATGTGACCGATGGCACCGGGGGGGTGTCCGGAAGAGGGGGACAACGGTGACTGGATCGGGGTCTGGACAGGGCGGGGGGGCGCGGATCTGGGGGGGGACGGGAGGGACCGGGGGCTCCGGGACAGCGCGGAGGGGGGGCACGGGGGGGCCCATCCGGGCCAGGGGCTCCGGGGCCGGTCGAAAGCGCCGGGGGCGGCGCGGGGGAGCGGCCCGTGGGGGGGGGCGCGGGGGGGGCCGGGCCGGGCGGGGGCCCGCGCGAGGGTTTTTCTCCGGCGCCGCCGCCGCCGTCCCCGAGTGCCCCGGGCCGGGAGCAGCGACGGCGCCGCCATGGGCAAAGGGGTGAGTAGGGGGCGGCCCCCCCGCGGCTCCCCCCGCACCCGCCCCCCGACGGCCACCCACGGCCACCCCGGCGTCATCCACCCCCTCGGGGCACCCTCGCTGCCCCCCACCCCCTCGGGGCACCGTTTCGTCCCCTCCAGCAGCCGACACCCACCCATGGGTGGGGGGAGGCGGCAGCCCCGCGATACCCTCCCGCTGCCACCTCGAGAGTCCCCCGTCGCCACCTCGAGAGTCCCCGTTGTCACCTCGAGGGTCCCCGCTGTCACCTCGAGGGTCCCTGCTGCCACCCCCTGTGTCTCCCGGTTTCCCTCTCGCTGCCACCACCGTGTCCTGCTGCCACTTCTTACTGCCACCCACCGCGTCCCACTGCCCGAACCACCCCCGCCGCTTCCCTCGTCCCGCCGCGGACCCGAGGGAGCCCAGGCGTCCGGGGAACGGCTTGGGCGGGGGAGGGAACACAGACACCCCCTCGCCACGTCCCCGTCCCCTCCCGTCGGGGCAGCGAGCTAGCGGGAACCCGCTCGCCCGGACGCCTGGGTCCCTTTCCCAGCTGCGGGCGGCGGCGCAGGGCGGGCTGGCCGCGCTGCCCGGACGCCTGGGCCCCCCCACGTAGGGGAGGGGAAGGCAAAGCGGGGGGGGGGGGGGGGGACGAGTGCCCGAGCTCCTGAACGCGGTGCCCCTCCCCGCCCCCAGCCCCACGCGTGGCCAAAGTTTTCCCACAGGGGGAAACTGAGGCACGGGAAGGGGGCGGGGCACCGCCGAGGGGCCCAGGCATCCGGGCGGCCCCCCCGCGCCGAGCGTGACCCACCTGCAGGCGGGCCCGGCCCGCGCGTGTCCCCGCTGGGACGTGGCCCCGTGCCCGGTCCCCAGAGCCATGGGAACGGGCGGGGGGGGGGCCGGGGCTGGCGCCTCTCCCGGCCCCCCCGCATCTGCCCCCGCAGCCCCCCCCGCAAAGGGGACCAACCCGGGAAGGGGGAGCGTTTCCCCCCGGTGCGTCCCCATCCCTAAATGACAACCCCTCGAATCCCCTAAACTGTTTTTTTTTGGGAGGGGGGATAAAGTGGAGTGACCCCCCCCCCCGGGACACTCCTGTCCCCTGTTGGGGGGCTGGCAGCAGAACTTGCCCCAAACTGTCACCTCTCCCCCCCACCCGCTCCGGCGCTGCAGGCAGGTTGGGGACGGTCTCCCCTTGTCCCCTGCCTTGTCCCCCCGCCGCAGCCCCCGCGCGGTAACACGACCCCTTTGCTCCCAGCAGTTGTTCTTGGCACCGGGGACATTTTCCATGACAGCATCAGGCCAGGGCCGTCCCCGGCCCCCCGCCAGCCCCACGCAGGGGGGCGGCCGCGGGCCCCCCCTCCCGCCGCCGCCGTGCACCAGCCGCGGGGACGTGTCACCGGCCATGCCAGCGCGGTCCCCCGCGGCGCCCGGCCTCCCCTGCCGAGGCCAGCTGGCGCTGAGGGGACAAGGGGGGCCTGGCAGGGGGGCCCGGAGGGGTGATGGAGGTGGGGGGGGTGACGCTGGGCACTGTCCCCTGCCTGCGGTGCCACCCCTGTTCCCGTCCTGCCGACCGTGCCGTGGGTTGTGGGTGCCCGTTTCCTGCTGGCAATGGCATCCTCATGCCCTTGGTGACACCCCTAGCACTGGTGACACCCCTACTCAAGGTGACGTCTGTGTCCAAAATGATGCCCCCACCTGCGCTGACACTTCGGTACCGTGCCAGCCTGCGGTGACACCCATGCTCATGGTGACACCATTGGCTTGCGGTGATGTCCGTGCCCATGGTGACCTCCATGTGTACAGTGATGCTTCGCACAGTGATGGTGTCACAGCATGGCTGCTGGTGTCATCTGTACCCAAGGGGACACTGCCATGGGGACATCGTGTGCTGGCAGTGACCCCTTGCCCACCACGATGGCCGTGCCATATTGCTGGTGGTGATGCCGTGCCCATGGTGATACCCATGCCTGCAATGACACCGCTGGCAGTGACCCCATGGGGTGCCCATCTTGACACCATGCCCATGGTGACACTGAGGTGACACTGCAGGCTGGCCGGGAATACTCGCCCGCAGCCACCACCTCGGAGAATGGGGGCGGCAAGAGGAAGCAGAAGGAGAAGGAGCTGGATGAGCTGAAGAAGGAGGTGAACCTGGTAAGGACAGTGACACAGGGACTGACGGGCATGGGTGGCACCCCTCTGTGGGCTGCTGTGACGCCAGGGTCCTCGTCCCCACACAGGACGACCACAAACTGTCTCTGGATGAGCTGGGCAGGAAGTACCAGGTGGATCTGTCCAGGGTGAGATGTTCTGCTGTGTCCCCTGCCTAGCGGGGCCACCGTGTCCCCTACCCGGCCACCCTGCACCTCCTGGTCACCCACCCTGTTCCACCTCTGCACTCCCCGCTCCCAATCCCACCCTGGTGGCATGAGGCCATCACAGTGTTCTCCCTGGCAGGGCCTGACGAGCGCGCGGGCGGCCGAGATCCTGGCGCAGGACGGTCCCAACGCGCTGACGCCACCACCCACCACCCCCGAGTGGGTCAAGTTCTGCCGCCAGCTCTTCGGTGGTTTCTCCATCCTGCTCTGGATCGGCGCCATCCTCTGCTTCCTGGCCTACGGCATCCAGGCCGCCATGGAGGATGAACCCTCCAATGACAACGTGAGGCCACCACCGGCCCATGGGAACAGCCTGGGGACGTGGGTGGCACGGACATGGCTGGGGGATGGACATCATGGGGGCCCTGCCAGAGCTGCAGGGGACATGGGCACCATGGGGACCAGCTGGCATAGGTGGGACATGTGACAAGGACACTCTGACATGTTACCTCTGTCGCCAGCTCTACCTGGGGGTGGTGCTGGCCGCTGTTGTCATCGTCACCGGCTGCTTCTCCTACTACCAAGAGGCCAAAAGCTCCAAGATCATGGACTCCTTCAAGAACATGGTGCCCCAGGTGGGATCCGTGGGTGCCCCAAGTGGGTACTACCCCCCTACACCACCATGGCACCCGGGGCCCTCATGGGTGCCCCATTCGGTGGCTTCCCTAATGTCTCATATGTTTGGGGAGCGGGGGTGCCGTGGGGATGGCACAACCTGAGAGGCGGGCATGGCGTTGGGAGGGGACACCTGGCACCCCATGGCATTGGGAGGGGACACCTGGCACCCATGGCACGTGTGGGGGGGTGCCCATGCTGCCCCCTGACGCCCTCCCGTTGCCGCGGGGGCAGCAAGCGCTCGTGATTCGGGAGGGCGAGAAGATCCAGATCAACGCGGAGAACGTGGTGGTGGGCGACCTGGTGGAGGTGAAGGGCGGCGACCGCGTGCCCGCCGACATGCGCATCATCTCCTCACACGGCTGTAAGGTGAGGAGGTGGCACCACCGGGGGGGGGATGGGGACACGCGCAGGACCTCACGGCCCCGTGCCCGTGGCGCCAGGTCGATAACTCGTCGCTGACGGGCGAGTCGGAGCCGCAGACCCGCTCGCCTGAGTTCACCCACGAGAACCCGCTGGAGACCCGCAACATCTGCTTCTTCTCCACCAACTGCGTCGAGGGTGAGCGTCTCCAGCGCCCTGGCTATGGGCATGTGTCCCCAGTGTCCCCTGAGCTCCTGGGAGAGCTCCGGCACCTGACATGGGCACATCAGTTGAGTCTCCTCGTGTCCCAGCGGCTCCTGGGTGCCCTCATGGAATGAGTGTCCCCTGTGAGTGTCCCTGGGCAAACAGGAATTTGGTGGCCCCTGTGTGGTGCCCTCAGTTCGCTCAGGATCTAAAGTGGGCACGTGGCCCAATGTCCCCTGGGTGTTCCTGATGTACCCTGGATGTCGCCAATGTCCCTTGGTTGGGCAAATGTCCGCAGTGCCCTTGGTCTCCCCTCACAGATGGGTGTCCCCAGCCTCCCCCCGGTGGGGTGGGTGCCCCCTTGAGCCCCGGCACTCGTCGGAGCCGTGTGACCCCCCGTGCCGTCCCCTGCCCCCAGGCACAGCGCGGGGCATCGTCATCTCCACGGGGGACCGCACGGTGATGGGGCGCATCGCGTCGCTGGCCTCGGGGCTCGAGGTGGGCCGCACGCCCATCGCCATGGAGATCGAGCACTTCATCCGCCTCATCACCGGCGTCGCCGTCTTCCTCGGCCTCTCCTTCTTCATCCTCTCGCTCATCCTGGGCTACACGTGGCTCGAGGCCGTCATCTTCCTCATTGGCATCATCGTGGCCAACGTGCCCGAGGGGCTGCTGGCCACTGTCACTGTGCGTGAGGGGGGCACAGGGAGGTGGGGCGTGCCATGGAGGAACATAGAGGGGTTGGAGGGGCTAGGATAGGGTGCTGTGAGGGCAATGGGGAGCTATGGGTGCAATGGGGGGCCTAGGATGGGTACAATGGGTGCTGTGGGTGCTGCGGCTGCCATGGGAGCCGAGGAGGCTAGGATAGGGTGAAATGGGTGCAGCGGGAGGCTAGGAGGTCTAGAATAGGGTGCTGTGGGTGCAATAGGAGCTGCGGATGCCATGGGAGGCTGAGGGGGCTAGAATAGGGTGCAGCGGGTACTGTGGGTGCAGTGGGGGTCTGTGGGTCCAGATCCTGGTGCACCAAGACATTGAGGCCCAAGGGTTCAACAAGGAGCACCCAGCGTGTCCACATCCTAGGGGCACCCAAGGTGGGGGTCATCACCACGGGGGTGCCATGGGGCCCGTCACGACCCCTGACTGCCCCCCAGGTGTGCCTGACGCTGACGGCCAAGCGCATGGCCCGCAAGAACTGCCTGGTGAAGAACCTGGAGGCCGTGGAGACGCTGGGCTCCACCTCCACCATCTGCTCCGACAAGACGGGCACCCTCACGCAGAACCGCATGACCGTGGCCCACATGTGGTTCGACAACCAGATCCACGAGGCCGACACCACCGAGGACCAGTCGGGTGGGTGGCCGCCCCCCAAGTTGTTCCCTCGCGTCCTGGGTGCACCCTTGGGATGAGCATCCCCTTCCCTTGGGCAATCTGAGCCCTGGGCACCCTCTTCCTTGGTCCTGCCCCCAATATCCCTTCCCCGGTGCCCCCATCCCTCAGTAATTTCCTTCTCCTGGGGTCTCATTTCCCTTGGGCACCCTGATTCCTGGGCATCCCCTTCCTGGCTCCTGCACCTAGATGCCACTTCCCTGGCACCTCCATCAATGGTGCTCCCTTCTCCCAGGCTCCCCGTCCCTTGGGTGCTCTCAGCACATCCCAGCTTGTTCCTGCACCCGAGTGTCACTTCCCTGGCATCCAGACCCCTGGATATCTCCTTGTCCCAGGCTCTCCTTGCTGTGGCCACCCAGATGCCCTTCCCAGGGGCATCGTGTCCCCAAGGGCACTCCCTTCCCCTGGGCACCTCCTCGAGCCACTTGTCCAAGCTGTCCCAGCCAGAGGAGTTGGGGACACTGCAGGGGCACTGATGTGGACAAGGACATCCTGCAGGTGCCACCTTCGACAAGCGCTCACCCACCTGGGCAGCCCTGGCACGCATCGCCGGGCTCTGCAACCGCGCCGTCTTCAAACCGGGCCAGGAGAACATCTCCATCTCCAAGGTAAGGTGCCCATGTTCCCCTCTCCCTGTGCCCGCTGGGCCCTGTGGCGCCTGTGGCGGCACCCAGTGCCTCTGTCCTCGTGCCAGCGCGACACGGCGGGTGACGCGTCCGAGTCGGCACTGCTCAAGTGCATCCAGCTCTCGTGTGGCTCCGTCAAGAAGATGCGGGACAAGAACCCCAAAGTCACCGAAATCCCCTTCAACTCCACCAACAAGTACCAGGTGATGGCGGGAGGAGTGGGGACAGCGCCAGGGAAGGGACACCGCAGAGCCGGTGCCAGCTGTGCCTGCTGTGCCCGCAGCTCTCCATCCACGAGCGGGAGGACGATCCGCAGGGATACCTGCTGGTGATGAAGGGCGCCCCGGAGCGCATCCTGGACCGCTGCAGCCGCATCCTGCTGCAGGGCCAGGAGGTGCCACTGGACGAGGAGATGCGCGAGGCTTTCCAGAACGCCTACCTGGAGCTGGGCGGCCTGGGCGAGCGCGTCCTGGGTGAGGTGCCCACGGGGAGCTGGGTGGCACAGGGGGCACCACGGGGTGGGGACGTCGGGCACGGGGGACATAGGGACATGGAGGAATGAGGGCAGAGGGGTGTGGGGACATGGGCGCACAGGGAAGGTGGGGGATAGGGGACAGGAGGGGCAGGGGACAAGGGAGCATGAAGACAAGGAGAAGAGAGGACATGGGGGTTGGGGACATGGGGGCTTGGGGACACAGAGGCCATGGCACACAGGAAGGAGGAGAGGGGATAGGGGACAGGGGACAAGTAGAATGGAGGACATGGGGCATGGGGACACAGGGCAGCGGGACATGGGGCATGGGGACATGGAGGACAGGAGCCTAGGGGCCATCAGTGAATAGGGACAAGGTGGACAAGGCGCCAGGCACCTAAGGGGACATCTGACCATGGTGGGGCCCAAACAATGTGGGGGAAAGGGACCAGGAGGAGCCCATGGTTGCCTGCTGTGGTGTCACCTGCTGTCACCCACCAGGTTTCTGCCACCTCTGCCTGCCCCCGGACAAGTTCCCGCGAGGGTTTCGCTTCGACGCTGACGAGATCAACTTTCCCACAAGCGACCTGTGCTTCGTGGGGCTCATGTCCATGATTGACCCTCCCCGCGCTGCGGTGCCCGACGCCGTGGGCAAGTGCCGCAGCGCTGGCATCAAGGTACGGCCCCCTCGGGATGCCCCAACCCTGCCGGGGAAGGGCCCAGGTGTCCTGCTGCCCGCACGCCCCTCTCCATCCCCCAGGTGATCATGGTGACTGGGGACCACCCCATCACGGCCAAGGCCATCGCCAAGGGTGTGGGCATCATCTCAGAGGGCAACGAGACAGTGGAGGACATTGCTGCCCGCCTCAATATCCCTGTCAGCCAGGTCAACCCTCGGTAGGTCGTGGTGGGCGCAGGTGACACCGTGCGGCAAGGATGACACGACGAGGCTGGGCGCGGTGTGACATGGCGTGGTGTGGCTTTGCATGATGTGAGATGGCACAGGCTACCATGGTCACAAGCTGGCACGGTGTGCCATGGCACAGCCCGTCACGGTGTGATGTGGCATAGCCTGACACCGGGACATGGCACAGGCTGGGACAGTGTAACCTGGCACAAGCCAACACGAGATGACCTGACACAGTCAGGCATGACGTGTCATGGCCTAGACCAACACAACATGACATGGCACAACCCAGCACGATGTGACATGACCCAGCTTGGCACAATATGCCACAGCCACAGCCCAGCCTGGCATGTTGTAGCATGGTACAGGCCAACATGGGGTGACATGGCACAGCCTGGCAGGGTGCACCATGGCACAAACTGGCATGATGTGACACGGCACAGCCCAACATTGGTTGACATGGCCCAGTCCGGCACAATGTATCATGTCCCAACGCACATGGTACAACCCAACAGGGGGTGACATGTCCCAGTCTGTCACAGCACACATGGCCCAGCCTGTCACGGCATGGCCCAACGTGGGGTGACATGGCCCAGCCCAGCATGATGTGACACGTCCCAGCCTGGCACGATGCCCATGTCCCAGCCCAGCCTGGGGTGACGTGTCCCATCCCACCATGGCACTCACATCCCAGCCCATCACGGTGCTTACGCCCGTCCCAGGATGGAGTGACACGTGCCAGCCCGTGCCCCGCGTGCCTGGTGGGGCTGGCGGGCTGAGCGCGGTGCCCGCAGGGAGGCCAAGGCCTGCGTGGTGCACGGCTCCGACCTCAAGGACATGACGTCGGAGCAGCTCGACGAGATCCTGCGGAACCACACGGAGATCGTCTTCGCCCGCACGTCCCCCCAGCAGAAGCTCATCATCGTGGAGGGCTGCCAGCGCCAGGTGGGCACCGGGGACACCTGCACCCGCCATGGCCACCCCACCGGTGCCTCATGGTGACCTTTCCTTGTGCCTGGCACTGTCCCGTCCCCCAGCCGCACAATGCCCTGTACCCTGTGCTTAGCACTGCCTTGTCCCTGTGCCCCGTGGTGCTCTGTCCCCTGTGCCTGGCACTGCCCTGTCCTCATGTCCCATGGTGCCCCATCCCCTGTACCTGGCACTGCCTTGTCCCTGTGCCCTGTGGTGCTCTGTCCCCTGTGCCTGGCACAGCATCTTCCCCTGCCCCACAGCGCCCCATCCCTTGTGCCTGGCATTGCCCCATGTCCCACAGTGCCCTGTCCCTGGCACTGCCCTGTGCCCATGTTCCATAGTGTCCTGTCCCTTGTGCCTAGCGTTGCCCTGCCCCATGGTGCCCCGTCCCCTTTGCCTGTCATTGCCCTGTCACCATGTCCCTTGGTGTTCTGTCCCTTGTGCCCGGCATTTCCCTGTCCCCCCATGCCATTCCAGGGCGCCATCGTGGCGGTGACGGGTGACGGCGTGAACGACTCGCCGGCGCTGAAGAAGGCCGACATCGGCATCGCCATGGGCATCGCGGGCTCCGACGTCTCCAAGCAGGCGGCCGACATGATCCTGCTCGATGACAACTTCGCCTCCATCGTCACTGGTGTAGAGGAAGGTGGGGGCTGCCACCACCCGTCCTAACCCGGTGACATCCCCGGGATAGGAGGGGGACACCTGGTGACCCGCCACCCCCGCAGGACGCCTCATCTTTGACAACCTGAAGAAGTCCATCGCCTACACCCTGACCAGCAACATCCCCGAGATCACCCCCTTCCTCCTCTTCATCATCGCCAACATCCCCCTGCCCCTGGGCACTGTCACCATCCTCTGCATTGACCTGGGCACTGACATGGTGAGGTGGCAGGACACCACGGGCATCCAACGCGGACACGGCGGGGACACAGGGACACGATGGGGACACCCTCTGTCCCCCCAGGTCCCTGCCATCTCGCTGGCCTATGAGGCGGCCGAGAGTGACATCATGAAGCGGCAGCCCCGGAACCCCAAGACGGACAAGCTGGTCAATGAGCGCCTCATCAGCATGGCCTACGGGCAGATCGGTGAGCAACGCTCTGGGCGCCCACTGGTGACAGCCGGGCGCCCGCTGGTGAAATCAGGGCACCTTCCCCCCGGGGACACCAGGGACAGCAGGTGGCACCTGAGGACCTGCTCGTGACACCAGGCACCCTCCTGGGACAAGCGATGTCCCCCTAGCTGGCCCCGGTGACACCAGAACACCTGCTGATGACCCCAAGGCCACCAAGTGGCTCCCCAGGACCTGCTGGGGACAGCAGGGCAACCCCCTGGAGAGGCCAAGGGCACAAATGGTGGCACCTTGAGCAACCCCTTGTGAAAACAGGGCACCTGCTCGTGATACCTGGACACTCAATGGTGATGCCAGGGCGCCCACCGGTGAATCCAGAACGCCTTGTGGCACCTGGATCTGCGGTGCCCTGTCCCCACGTGCCCTGGCGGCTCCGGGCCGGGGCTGAGGTGCCTGGTGCCTGCAGGGATGATCCAGGCGCTGGGCGGCTTCTTCACCTACTTCGTGATCCTGGCGGAGAACGGCTTCCTGCCCTCCACGCTGGTGGGCATCCGCCTCGCCTGGGACGACCGCACCACCAACGACCTGGAGGACTCCTACGGGCAGGAGTGGGTGAGCGCCGCGCGGAGCCGCGCTGAGCCATGCCGTGCGGTGCTGAGTCATGCCGTGCCATGCTGAGTCATGCTGTGCCATGCTGAGTCATGCCATGCTGTGCTGAGTCATGCCATTCTATGCTGAGTCAGGTAGAGGCATGCCAAGATCATGCTGTGCCATGCTGAGTCATGCCATGTTGTGCTGAGTCATGCTGTGCCATGAAAGTCATGCCATGCTGAGTCATGTTGAGCCATGTCAAGGTCATGCTGTGCCATGCTGAGTCATACCATGCTGTGCTGAGTCATGCCATTCTATGCTGAGTCAGGTAGAGGCATGCCAAGATCATGCTGTGCCATGCCATGAAGCATGGCAATGCCAAGTCATGCCAAGCCATTCTGAGTCATGCCATGCCACACTGAGACATGCGCTGCCATGTTGTGCCATGCCGAGTCATGCCATACGGGTCACGCCATGGGGTGGCCTCGCGGCGCTGACGTCCCCGCCGTGTCCCCGCAGACGTACGAGCAGCGCAAGGTGGTGGAGTTCACGTGCCACACGGCCTTCTTCGCCAGCATCGTCGTGGTGCAATGGGCCGACCTCATCATCTGCAAGACCCGTCGCAACTCGGTCTTCCAGCAGGGCATGAAGTGAGCGCGCCGGGAGGGTGGGCGTCCGCGTGGGGACAGCGGGGACGCTGCTGGGAGCGGGGGCTCCGGCGTGTCCCCAAGCGCTGCTGTCCCCCAGGAACAAGATCCTCATCTTCGGGCTGCTGGAGGAGACGGCGCTGGCCGCGTTCCTGTCCTACTGCCCGGGCATGGGGGTGGCGCTGCGCATGTACCCGCTCAAGTGAGTGTCCCCGGGGCCCCCGCGGCGTCCCCTGCTGCCCACGGTGACACTAACGCTGTCCCGCGCAGGGTCACTTGGTGGTTCTGCGCCTTCCCCTACAGCCTCCTCATCTTCGCCTATGACGAGGTGCGCAAGCTCATCCTGCGGCGCTACCCTGGCGGTGAGTGTCACCGTGACCCCCCAGGGGACAACGTTCCCCCCCGCCAGCCCTCCTGGTGCCCCCCAGCATGGGCATTGCACCCCCGTAGGCTGGGGGCACCCAAAGATGGGGGATGCCCATGAGGCTGGGGGTACCCCCTGTGCATGGGGTACCCCATGGTGAGGGGGGGCACCCCAAGGGAATGGGGTGCACTCATGCAACAACCCCCCCCAGAATGGGAGGGGGGCACCCAGAGGGGCTGCAGTGGCACCCACAGGAGTGACTGAGGGGTAGGGGGGGCACCAGAGGGCTTTGGGGGCACCCAAGGAGGGGTGGGCAGCACCCATGGGAGGGGGGATGCCCAGGAAGGTGGGGAGGGTGGGGGGACATGTTGGGGGGCATCACCCTCATCCCAACCCCCGCCACTAACCTGAGCCCTTTCCCCAGGTTGGGTGGAGAAGGAGACCTACTACTAGGTGCCAACAGGGGCACCGGCACCCGGGGGTGCTGGGACCCCCCACTCCGATCGCTGCCCACGTCACCCTCTAACTGTGGCCCCGGTACTAACCCCAGGGCTGGCACTGCCGGCAAGGGGGGCTGTGTCCCGTCCCTCTCCCCCCACCCAGGGCCCGCGGGGCCCAGGCGTCCGGCTCTGCCCCCAGCGTGATGCCCCCCACCATGAACGCACAGACCCACCCGCCCCGTCCCCTCTTTTTGAGCAATAAAATGATTTAAGCCCTGCCAGCCGTGCCCCCCCCCCCCCGATTTGTGTCCGTGCCACGTGGCAGCCTCGGGGGCAGGGGCAAGAGAGGATGAAGTGGGGGACCAAGAGGGACCAAGGAGGGATGGAGGGAGAGGGATCTGGGGACACGAAGAACGTGGTGGGGAACAAAAGACAGGGTTGGGGCCGTGTCCCCCAGCTTCTCCAGGTCTCCCATGACCTGCTGCCCCTCCATGCCCCCATGTGCCCCCTGTACCACACATGTCCCCAGTGGTCCCCAAGCGCCCTGATAACCCCCATATCCTCCATGTCCCCATGACTTCTATGTCCTCTATGGTCTCCAGTGTCCCCCATGTCCCTCATGTTCCCCAGGTCCTCCATGGTCCCCAAGTGCCCTGATAAGCCCCATGCCCCTGTATCTCTCATGTTCCCCATGTCCTCAGTGCCCCTCATGTCCCCTCCGTGGCCCCAAGTGCCCTGATAAACTCCTATATGCGTCATGTCCACACGATGCCCATGTCCCCAGTGCCCCCATGTATCATTTGTTCCTCTTGTCCCCCATCTCTCCCATAGCCCTCATGCCCTTACGCCCCATGTCCCCTAACCCCGCTGTCCCCCATTCACATCCCTATTTCTTCCCATAAGCCCATGATCCCCCATGTGCCCCATGTCCCCAGTGTGCCCCATTCCCACGTGTCCCCAAGGGTGTCATCCCCCAATGGCTGCCCCTATGGGGCCAAACCCGGGGCAGGGGGGCAGAACCAAGTCCCCCCCCGCTGGGGAGTTTCTCATCGCCCAAAATCCTGGCAGCTGCTGGATATAAATAACCGGGTGGCCTTGTGGCTACGCGCGAGTGCGGGCACCTGTCCCCAACCCCGGGGACCCACGGTCCCCAAGGCAGGGTGGCCCCAGCAATGGCCCCTCCGGTGCTGGTGGCACGTGTGCAGCGAGCACCCTTGCACACGCGCGTGCGCACGCTTGCGTGGGCGCTCCCCTATCCGTGTGCCACCACCAGGGCCACCTCGGCCCCCATGAAGAAGGGGCTTTTGGGGAGGAGAAGGGATGTGTCACCAGCAACCCCTGAGCGGGGGGTCTGGCAGGACCCTCGCCCGCCCGGACGCCTGGGCCCTGCTGACTCGGCAGCACAGGTGGGGGTGCCGGCTCCAGCCCTGCTCAGGTTTCGCCCACGGGGTTTCGGTGTCCGACGCGGTTTAAAAATAAGGCGGCTCCGACTCAGGGTCATTTGAAACCGGGGCTGGCGCCGTGGGGGACAAGCACAGGGTGGCACAGCCACTGCGGAGGTGCTGGTCCTGGGGGACAGGACCCGCTGTCCTGTCCCTGGCACACGGGTCCCCCATGGCAATGAGGTCCTGGGTGCCCCACAGCACCGTCCCCTAGGATCCTGCCCACCCCATGTCCCTGGGCGTGGGGGTCTTGGGCACCCTTAGTCCTCCAAATGGGGGTCCAGGGCACCCATAGCCCAACCCGTGGGTCTATAGGACACCCTGGGCACACGGAGGGTCCCGGCCACCACTCACCCTCCTGCAGGTGTCTCACGTCTCCCGCTCTCTGGTCCCGGGGGGTCCCCAGCACCTCATAGCTCCGTAGGGGGGTCTTGCACGTCCATAGCCCATGCTTGGGATGGGGGGGATCAGTCCCTGTGCCCCTCCTTGAGCCACTTTGTAGCCTCCATAAGGTCCCCAGGCTCCAAGGTGGGGTCCCCAATGCCTGGGCTGGTGCCCACTGCGGGGCAACAGGAAGACCAAGCGCTGGGGACGAGGGATGGGGGTCCAGGCCCCCCACCCGGGGGGGATCCGCTTTTCCGCTGAGCCAGTGGTCAGCAGCCCCAGTGGATACCTGATCCAAGGGGACAGAGGTGACAAAATATCATGTCCCCCCGCCCTGTTCCCCGATGACAGAGCTGGGCAGCTGGTGGCCATGGGGCAGGGGGCTGTGGGGAGGGGGAACCCGGCAGCCCTGGTCCCCAAGGGTCCCCAGGGCCTTGCCAGGGTGCTGGACTCCCATCCTGGTGGCCTTAGGGACATCCCCGGAGTGTCCCCATGTCCATCTAGGGACAGTGAGGGCCCCCAAGGCTGCGAGTCCTCAGCACCCATGGGGACCTCAAGGCTCATGTGGGGACCGGCCACCTGGGAGCCCCCCAGACCCGACGGGGACCAAGGGGGCTCCTCGGGGCTGCAGATGGAGATGAGCCACGTGGCGGGGGGCGCTTTGGGGACAGCGGGAAGCCTGTGGCGTCCCCCGTGCTGGTGGCTCTGTGACCCTGGGCTCCGCTCCTTATTTTTAGTCTCCTTCCCCCCCACACCATGTGCCCCCCCCCCCGGCACCTTCTCTCTGGCTCCTTTTTCCTTTCTTAATATGGTGCTGGAGCCCGGGAAGATGGAGGGAAGGAAACAGGCGGAAAAGGAGGGCGACCGCCCTGCCCACCCCCTGTGGCTGCAGGGTCCTGGGGACACTCCGCACCCGACATATATAGGGACGTGACGGGGGAAGGGACGGGGTGGGGACAGGCACCCAGGCCGCCCCCAGCCCCTTTTATGCCCTGTGGCCACGTTGGGACCTGATTAGGGTCCCTGGGCGGAGGGGGAGGGGAGGGAGGGGGCTGCCCCCCCCGTCTGTCTGTCCCTTGGCGCTGGGTGTCCGTCCCCTCGGGCCGGAAGGGGCCGTGTCCGTCCGTCCTCCCCTGGGGCTGACTGGCTGTCCCCCCCCAGGGGGCCGTGTCCGTCCGTCCCCCCCCTCTCCGGGAGCCGGGAAGGAGCCGTGTGTCCAGCCCCTTTTCGGGATCTTTTCGTGCCAGCCAGGTTGTGCCCGTCCGTCTGTCCGTCTGTCCGTGCGCCCCTCCTGCTCCAGGAGGGCCACCGTCCGTCTGTCCCCAGGGCTGTGTCCTGTGTGTGTGTGTGTGTGTCCCCTCCGCGGGGGACATCCCTCCATCCATCCACCCCCGTCCCCGGACGGCACCGCTTCTCTGTCCGTGCATCCACGCGTCTGTGTGTCCCATGTGGGCCTGGCGGTGGGCGCTGGCACTGCTGGCGCTGGTGGCCTTGTCCCCAGGGCCATCGGGGGCCGAGGAGGGCCTGGACTTCCCCACATACGATGGCGTGGACCGTGTGGTGGCCGTCACCAGCAAGAACTACAAGGCGATGCTGAAGCGCTACCCGGTGCTCGCCCTGCTCTACCATGAGCCCGTGGGCAGTGACCGGGCGGCCCAGCGGCACTTTGAGATGGAGGAGCTCATCCTGGAGGTACCCTGGGGACAGGGACACGCTGGGGACGGGGACACGCGGGGCAGGGGGACACATGATGTGGAGGAGCGGGGTGAGGGGGACATGGCGACTGGGATGGCAGGGACATCAGGATGGCCCTGGGGGTACTGGTGGGAGCTGGGGGCACTGCTGGGACCCTGGGGCACTGGTTGGGAGCTGGGGACACCAGTGAGACCCTGGGGGCACCATGGCTTGGTGCTTGGGGACCAAGTTGTTGGGGACATCAGCATGGCACTGATAGGGACTAGATGACCAGGGGACACTGGCATGGAGGACATGGTGTGGACCCAGTGACCAGCATGGCACTGGAGGGGACCAGTGGGGACATGGCGGGGGGGGGGCAGGCACTAGCCCTGGAGGGGGACACAGTGGGAACCAGCCTGATGGCGCTGGAGGCGCCATGGGGACACTGCTGGGACAGGCACCTGCACTGGGGACAGTATCACGGCAGGGGGTACATGGACGGGCAGATGAGGCCACTGGGGCCACTGGCAGAATGAAGGGGCAGCTGACGGGGACCAGGACACCAAGCGCTGGCGGGAAGGGCCGGAGGGGGCGCGGAATATGGGCATGGAGGGGACTGGGAGATAATGGCAAGAGGAGACTGTCACCAAGGGGGCACCAGGGCACCCCAGGGACTGTCACCGGCGGGGTGGGGGGGCACTAATGGAATTGGAGACAGGGACCTGCCCGGGGCCGGGGGGCTGATGGGAATGAGAGAGGGTGGGGGGCACCACCCTGGGGGCACCGGGATACTGGTGGGCAAGGGGGGACCTCGTTGCTCTCAGAGGACCTCGTCGCTGTGGGGGACCTCATCGCCGGGGGGCCCGTTGGTGCCCCGCGGGTGCTGGCGGCCCCAGGAGCTATATTTGCCCTCTCCATACTTGGACTGGGGGCGGGCGGGTGTCCCATGTCCCCCCCCCCAGCACCCAGAATAGCCTGTGGCTGCCCAAGCCCGGCCCGGTGCCAGTGCCACCGGCCAGGGGGACCCGGGGGACACGGCCTGGGGCCAGGGGGCAGCCGGTGGCCCCCCAGGGAACAGACCCCCCCCCCCCCAACATCATGTCCCCCCTCCCAGCTGGCAGCCCAGGTGCTGGAGGACAAGGGCGTCGGGTTCGGCCTCGTCGACTCCGAGAAGGACGCGGCCGTGGCCAAGAAGCTGGGTGAGGGTCGCCCAAAACCCAGCGCCCGGGGGCCCTGCTGGGGGCTGGGGATAGGTCTGGGCACAGGGACCTCCTGGAATCCCCCAATGTCCTGGCCCTGCGACCTCCCAGTACCCCCCAGTTTGTCACAGGGACCCCCCTTTACCCCCATCTGTCACCAGAATTCCCCAGTACCCCCCAGTTTGTCACAGGGACCCCCATTTATCTTCACCTGACACCAGGACTCCCCAGTCCCCCCCAGTTTGGCACAGGAATCCCCATTTAACCCCATCTGTCACCAGGACACCCCAGTACCCCCCCCAAGTTTGGCACAGGGACCCCTGTTTACCTCCACCTGACACCAGGATACCCCAGTACCCCCCAATCTGGCACTGGAACCCCCATTTATCCCCACCTGACACCAGGACACCCCAGTACCCCCCAGTCTGGCACAGGGACCCCCATTTACTCACATCTGTTACCAGAACCTCCCAGTACCCCCCAGTTTGGCACAGGGACCCCCATTTACCCCCAGCCTGACAACCCCCCCAGTTTGGCCCAGGGACCCCCTGGCTCCCCAAGCCCCCCGCTGACGCTGTGGCCCCGCAGGGCTGACGGAGGAGGAGAGCATCTACGTGTTCAAGGAGGATGAGGTGATCGAGTATGACGGGGAGCTGGCAGCTGACACGCTTGTTGAGTTCCTGCTGGATGTGAGTGTCCCCTGGGTCCCCCTCTCCTGGCCCCCAGCACCCGGGGGTCCTGCCGCCCCTCACCTTGCGGGTCCCTTGGGTGCTGACCCCCACCTGTCCCAGGTGCTAGAGGACCCTGTGGAGTTCATTGAGGGTGACCACGAGCTCCAGGCCTTCGAGAACATCGAGGACGAGCCCAAACTCATTGGCTACTTCAAGAACGAGGACTCAGAGCGTATGTAGGGCTGGGGATGGGCATCCTGTGCCCCCCATCCTGACCACAGCCCCGGTCCCAGGCCCTTTCTCCATTCGTCTATCAACATCCGCATGTGGCTCTCCATGCACATGTCCCTCTGTCAGGTTTCCACGCATCCTTCCATCCATGCATCCACCATGCATCCATTCACCCACTTATCCATCCATGCTCCTATTATCCACCCATCCACTTACCCATCCATCCATCTATCCATCCATCCATCCGTACATGTCCCTAGCTCTCCACCCCTTACAACACCCCCCTCCATCCTCCCCATTCCTGGACCAGGGACTGCCTGCAGATCCTCTAGTCCTGACCTAAAGGCGGGGACAGAGTGAAGGGGACAATGTTGGCACGTGGCACCGATCAGGATCGCCTTGGACATGTTAGGAACCTCAGCATGGGGCATGCAGAGTGGAGCCGGGGCCACCAGGATGTGTCTGGGTTGAGGGTGCTGGTGCCTGGTGTCTGCTCTGACCCACTGCTGCTCCTGCAGACTTCAAGGCCTTTGAGGAGGCAGCTGAGGAATTCCACCCCTACATCCCCTTCTTTGCCACCTTCGATCACAAGGTACGGGGGTCCTGGGAACAGACAGAAGGTCACTCATCATTGTGGGAGAGGGTCCCGGGAGGGCAGGGGCAGCCCCCGTGCCAGCACCCACGGGAGGCTCAGGGACCTCTACCATCTGCCCAAGGTGGCCAAGAAATTGACGCTGAAGCTCAATGAGATCGACTTCTATGAGCCCTTCATGGAGGAGCCAGTCACCATCCCGGACAAGCCCAACAGCAAGGAGGAGATCGTGGAGTTTGTGGAGGAGCACAAGAGGTAACAGGACCCTGGGGGACCAAAAGGCGTCCAGGGACTGGGAGGAGTGGCCGACCAAACCGGGAGGAGTGACTGACGCTCCCGAGGGCTGCGCTGCCATTGGGAGAGACCTGGACAGGATGGAGAGTTGGGCAGAGAGGGACCCCATGAGGTTCAACAAGGACAAGTGCAGGGTGCTGCACCTGGGCAGGAAGAACCCCAGGTACCAGCACAGACTAGGGGTTGACCTGCTGGAAAGCAGCTCCGCAGAGAGCGACTTGGGAGTCCTGGTAGACACCAAGTTCCCCATGAGGCAGCAGGGTGCCCTTGTGGCCAAGAAGGCCCATGGGCTCCTGGCTGCAGCAGGAGGAGCGTTGGCAGCAGGGCCAGGGAGGGGATCCTGACCCTCTGCTCAGCCCTGGGGAGGCACCTGGAGCTTTGGGGGCAGTTCTGGGCTCCCCAGGACAAGAGGGACCTGGAGCTGCTAGAGAGGGGCCAGCACAGGGCCACGAAGGTGATGAAGGGACTGCAGCAGCCGTTGTGTGAGGAAAGAGTGAGAGAGCTGGGCCTGTTCAGCCTGGAGAAGAGAAGGCTGAGAGGGATCTGACCGACATGTTCAAGTACCTGAGGAGAGAGTGTAGGGAGGATGGGGCCAGGTTCTTCTCCGTGGTAGCTGGTGACAGGACAAGGGGTGATGGGTGTAAGCTGAAGCACAGGAAGTTTAATCTCCATGTGAGGAAGAACTTCCTTCCTGTGAGGGTGCCAGAGCCCTGGCACAGGCTGCCCAGAGAGGCTGTGGAGGCTCCTTCTCTGGAGATCTCCAACCCGCCTGGATGCTGCCCTGTGCCCCTGCTCTGGGTGTCCCTGCTGTAGCAGGGGTTGGACTAGATGGTCTCTGGAGGTCTCTTCCAACCACAACTGTTCTGTGATCCTGTGAAGGAGGGGTGGCTGCTGTGGGGTGGCTGTAGTGAGCTGGTTGCCATGGGGAGCACGTTGCCATGGGGATTTGGTTGCTGGCTGAGCTTGTCGCCATTGGAGATTGTTGCCATGGATAAGTCATTTTGCTGTAGGAAAATTATCCTTGTGGGGAGGTGGTTGCTCTGGGAGGGGGTTGCCGCGGGAAATGGTTTCCATGAAGAGGTGGTTTCCATGGGAGGTGGTTCCCATAGGAAGTGGTTGCCATGGGGAGGAGATGGTCATGGAAGGAGGTTTCCATGGGAGGTGCCTGCCATGGGGAGGTGGTTTCCATGGGAGATGGTTCCCACAGGAGGTGGTTTCCATGGGAGGTGGTTTCCATGGGAGGTGGTTGCTGTGGGAGGTAGTTGCCTGCCATGGGGAGGTGGTTTCCATGGGAGGTGGTTCCCATAGAAAGTGGTTTCCATGGGAGGTGGTTGCTATGGGAGGTGGTTGCCATGGGAAGTGGTTGCTATGGGAGGTGGTTGCCATAGGAGGTGGTTGCCGTGGGACATGGTTGCTGTGTGCGGTGATTTCCATGGGACATGGTTGCTCCAGCCAAGGTGCCCCATTTCAGCCCCATTTCAGCCACCCACAGTCAAGGGCACCCGTCACCCTCCTCCAGAGAATCAGTGGGGACAGTCCCCGCCTGGAGCGGGATCGGGGAGGTGACACCAGGCAAAACAAGTTTGTGAGGTCTCAGCTTGCAGGTCCCAAAGAGGGGGTGACCGTGGTGTAAAGGCTGGAGGGGAAGGGGTTCCCACCGGTCTCATCCGCCGGGAGCGGGACAGGCAGCGCAGGGGTTAAGGCCCCGGGGATTGTGTCTGGCAGCGACATTCCGGCCGCCTCTTCCCTCTAATCCCCTCGGATCAAGCTGCCCCCCCGCAACCGCGACCTCGATACGGCAGGAGCGCGGGGGGGGGAGGGATGTGGCCCCCCTCGGCCCTGGGACACTTTGGGGCTGGGGGATCCCCGGGATGGGCCCGGTCCCGCCAGCCCCCCCCGGTGTGTGGGGCTGCCCCCGCTGAGGGCAGAGCCGTGCGGGGCGCGGGGCGGCCGTGGGGGCTGCGGTCGCACCCCACATTTTGGGGGGGGCAGTGCCGTGCCTAGGAGGGGCCCCTGACCCCCCCCTTTTGCAGGGCGACGCTGCGGAAACTCAAGCCCGAGAGCATGTTCCAGACCTGGGTGAGTGGGGGGCGGCGGGGACGCGGCGGGACGGGACCCCCGGGGTGACACCCACGAGTGGGGGGTGCCCGGGACCTGCCCTCCGCCCCCCTGCAGGGACCCCGGGCGCCCCAGCTGTGTCCTGCCCCCCCCATCACCCTGGCTCGGTGGGGACACCCCCCTCAGGACCGTCCCCCTCGCAATGGGGACGTGGGGACAACCCCCAGCCACTCCTCGGCGGTGACACTGGATGTTGTCCCCCCCCCACCCAGGAGGACGACATTGACGGGATCCACATCGTGGCCTTCGCTGAGGAGGATGATCCGGGTAAGGGGGTGGCGGGGTGGGATGAGGGGCAGTCTCCAGGGACGGGAGGCCCAGCTGCTTCTCACCATGGTGCCCCTGGCCCAGATGGGTTCGAGTTCCTGGAGATCCTCAAGGACGTGGCCCAGGACAACACGGACAACCCAGACCTCAGCATCATCTGGATCGACCCTGAGGACTTCCCACTGGTACCCACAGGGCGTCATCCCACTCCTCCCAGCGCTGTCCCCGTCCCTCCCAGGGGTGACACCCCACGGGGTGACGTGGTGGCCCCGCGGGGTGACTCACGGCTGTCTCTCACCCTCCAGCTCGTCCCCTACTGGGAGAAAACCTTCAACATCGACCTGTCCCGGCCCCAGATCGGAGTGGTCAACGTCACCGACGTGAGTGTTCCTGTCCCCACCCCCCCGGGCCAGGACCTGCCAGTGACCTTGTGGCTGAGGCCCGATGGGCTCATCACACATGTGGCCTCGAAGGCTGCACTGTGGGAGCCGCTGGCTGCTCCGTTCTCATGCCGCCCCCATCCTGGAGCCCCCACGGTGCCGGGGTCACAGCACGTCCTGCCCGTCCCTCCCACCGCGCGAGTCTCACGGCCCCATCCCAGCTCCAGGTCCCCTTCCCTGTCCCACGTCCTCGGGTCCCCTCCACATTCCATAGCCCTGTCCCATGGCTGGTGTCCCTATACTGTCTCCAGTCCCCATCCTGTGGCCGATGTCCTGTCCCTTCTCCCCATCCCATGGCTTGTACTCCCATCCTATGCCTGGTCCCCATCCCACGGCTGGTTTCCCCATCCTGTCCCCATCCCACAGCTGGTGTCCCCATCCCCATCCCATGGCTGCCCCAACCCTGTCCCCAGTCCCCATCGTATGGCTGCTTCCCCATCTTGTCCCCGTGCCTGTCCCATGGCTGGTGTCCCCATCCTGTCCCCGTCGCATGGCTGCTGTCCCCAGGCCGACAGCGTGTGGCTGGAGATGGCGGACGAGGACGACCTGCCCAGCACGGCCGAGCTGGAGGAGTGGATCGAGGACGTGCTGGAGGGCGAGATCAACACCGAGGACGATGACGACGACGACGATGACGACGACGACGATGATGACGACTAGGCCCAGGGCCGGGCTGGGCTGCGGCCCCCTCCTGTGTCCCCATCCCCGTCCCGGTGCCGCTCGAGCCATTAAAGACCCCAAGGAACCAGATTTCCCTGTGCAAACTCCTCCATGCCAGATCCCTGTGCAATGACATCCCCGTGGGACGTCCCCCAAGAGACCCCGTGGACGAGATCTGTCCCCTCATGCGCAAAATCCCCAGGTGAAAGCCCTTGTGCAAGACCCCCCTGAGAGATCCCCCTCCAAGACCCCTGTGTGACCCACCCCGCCATGTGACACCCGGGGGCTGGGGTTTCCCTGGGCTTTCCCACGTCCTGCTAAGGGGAAACGTCTGGGTGGGAGGGACAGTGACACTTTGCGGATGGTGACACCACAGGGATGGTGACACATGGGGGGATGGTGACACCCAGGCAGGTGATGACAAGCCTGTGGCGATGGGGACACTGCAGAAGTGGGGACTGCCATGGAGACATGTGCAGGGGGACATGAGGGGACCCATGCACAGAGACCACCCGCTCACACGCGTATGAGTGTGCAGGGACGGGTGTGTGCGCGGGTGACGCGCCTGAAGCGCCGCCTGTTCCCGGGACCTGTCCCCTAGGGCTGCGCGCTGTGACCGGCGCACACTGTTCACTCTCGCACACCCGCCAGCCCCAGACACGCACCCCTGCACACTCACAGGCCCCCTCACTCACACACACAACCCGCTCCACTGCACACCCGCTGTGCACACTTACGCCTTGCACGTGGCCTTGCACACACCGCCTGTGCACACCCACACCCCCATGCACACTCACAACCTCTGTGCACACTTACACACTGTGTACCCTTGCACACTTGCACCCCCCACACACACCCTGCATGAGGCCTTGCACACCCGCAGCCCCCACTCACACCCCCACCGCAGGCCTTGCACACTCATCTCCTGCCACGCACCACCCTGGCCCAGGCCGGGGGGAAGTGAAAGGCCCAACTGGAGCCAGTTCCTCTTCCTGCCCCCTCCCAGGACCTTGTTGGGGGGAGGACACGGCCGGGGGTCGTGGCTGGAGTCCCTTCAATAACACGGCCCACCCTGGGCCCCTCGCACCTCTGCCCACCCTATGATGCCACCGCACGTGTGTGTGTCCTTCCCTGACCTCCACTGCACCTTGCACAACCGTCCTACCAACAGCCTCACAACACCGTCACGCTCGCACGGTCAAGTCGCAGGGTACGTGCACTCACACCCGTGTGCAGCCGAGTGACAACATTCGCACTGCCACTTGCATCCCCCGCACAGTCACCTGCACACGGCAACCTCGCTCGCACACTCACCCCAACTTCACACTCGCACCACCAGCCTCCCTTGCACACTCAACCCCGCATCATCGCACTCCCACTCGCACAGTCACCCCCGTGCTGCCACCTCGCTCGCACGGCCACCCTGCGGCGGTGCCAGGGGGTGGCACAGCCGCATGCTGTCACCCGCGCACACTCACACTCAGCACCCCCCACACTGCCCCTTGACCTGCGCTTGCGCATCCCCCCCACACTCACCCCAATACTCACACTCACCCCCACAGTCACACTCACACACATATTACACACTCACACATTCTCACACTCACACACTCACACTCACACTCACATGCTCACACACTCACACTCATGGCGGCCTAGACCCCCCCAGCGGTGCGGCCCTGGGCGGCCCCGGCTCCCGGAGCGGCTCCCGCTCCCGGTGCGGATCCCGCTCCCCGTTCGGATCCCGCTCCCCGTTCGGATCCCGGTGCGGATCCCGCTCCCGCTGCCGGTGCCGGCGGCGCCGGGGGCGGCCCCGGGGGAGGGAGGCGGCGGCGGGAGGCGGCCCCGCCCGGCGCGGCCCCGCCCGGCGCGGCCAGAGCGGCAGCCGCGCGGCACCGAGCGGCCGCACCGGCACCGGCACCGGCCCCGGCCCCGCCCGCGCAGCCCCGGCCCCGCCACCGGCCCCGCCACCGGCCCCGGCCCCGCGCCGGTAAGTGCGGGGCGCCGCGGGGGGGGCGCTGCCCGCCCCACCGGAACCGCATCCCGGGGTGGTGGTGGGGGGGGGACCCGCGCCCCGTCCCGGTGCTGCCCGGGGTCCCCGCCCGCCCCGCGCGCCCCGCCGGGCCGCGGAACCCCCGGGGCGCCCCCCTCCCCCCGCTAATCCCCCCCGTCGTGGCTGCCCCTCCCCCGTAAGGGTCGTGGTGCCCCCCTCCCCCCGCCCCCGTCCCGGTTGAGACCCCCCCCCGGTAAAGGCGCCCCCCGCCGGGGACATCCCCCCCGGCCCGGTAACGCGCGCGGGGCCCGGGCAGCCTCCGTCCAGCCCGGCCTCCCCCCGCGCCTCCCTGCCCGGCTGCGGGTGGGAAGGGGTTAACGGGGCAGGATGCCCCCCTGCCCCCCCCCCGCCCCGGGTTAAGGGGGTGCCGGACCCCCCCATCCCCCTCCGTGTCTGCCCCCTCCCCGGGTCCCCTCTGTCCCTTGCACTTCCCCTTTCAATCTGATGCCCGCGGGAGGGCCCGAACCCGTGACCCACCCGTGGCCACGCGGGGGAGGGGGGACAGGGGCAGGGCCGATGAACCCCCTCCCCGGGTTATGTCACCCCACGGGTACCTTATGGCATCCCCAAGTTCGTGGCAGGGTCCCCTGGGCGCCCCCCTCCTGTCCCCTTGGTGCCATCTGGTCCCTCTGGCCCTGTCAGTTCCCTTGGTGCTACCCAGGGGGGCACTGGGTCCTCCCCTCCTGCCGGTCCCCTCGGTGACCCCTGGTCCCCCATGTCCAGCTGCTCCCGTCGATGCCAGGCTGGTCCCTGTCCCCACCCAGTCCCCTTGATGGCACCAAGTAGAGGCGGGCACAGTGTCACCCATCTTTCCTGGTATCCTCAATGTCACCCAGTGCCAGTGTCCCCCATCCCCACACGGTCCCTTTGATGCTGCTCTGTCTCCTGGATGCCATCTGGTGCCCCGGGCACTGTGTCCCCTGTCTCCTCCCAAGTCCCCCCGATGCCACTGGGGATGATGGCAGCCCCGTCCCCCATCTCCACCCCGTCCCCTCGATGCCACCTGCTCCCCTTGATACCCCCGCAATCCTCTTCTCAACCGTGTCCCGTCAGAGCCACCCAGTCCTGCATCTCCACCGGGTCCCCTCAGTGCCACCCCCCAGAACAGCCATATCGGCATGGGGACTGGGGACGGGGACAAGTGGTGACACGGTGTGTGGGGGAATGCATGTGACAGCGACACCAGCTCCATGGCTCCATGCCTCAGTTTCCCCCGCTCCCCTGGGAGGGATGAGGGCAACGATGCTGCGGTGGGTGATGGCAGCAGGACGGCATCCGAACCGGGGGGTCCCGACGCCCCAGAGTGCCTGTGGGAGAGGGATGAAGGGGACTCGAGGAAGAGGAGGCCCCGGGGGACGGGGACACGCGGGGAAGCCGCGTGCCGGGGCCGCCCGGCCCGGCGTGGCCCATTGGGCCAGAGCCGCCTCTTCCGCCCCGCGGCCCCAGGAAGGGGAGGGCTGGGGGGGACACGAGTCATTTCCCCCCCCACAGCCGGCGTTTCCGGCCCGGCCGCGGCCAAGTGGACACGGTGCGGGGGGAGAGGGCGGGGGGGGGCACTGAGGCAGGTTGGGGGGGCTCATGGCCCCCCCCAGTGCATCCCTGTCCCCAGAATGTGCCACATGTCCCCCCCCCCCCCGGCCTGTGCCTTGCACGTGCCTGTACGAGGTGCCGGGAGCCACCAGATGTGGGAAGGGGGGACAGGACGAGGCAGTGCCCCCCCGTCCGCAGGCCGGGCTGTCCCCCCCCGCCGTGGCGGGGACGTGGGGACGTCGTGCCCAGGCTGGCACGGCGCCGGCGCTGAGCTCAGCGCAATCCGGTGGGTGCTGGGGGGGCTGGTGCTGCCACCCCCCCGTCCCCGTCCTCGTCCCACGGCCTCCAGTCGGGTCCTGCCGGCAGAGGGGAAACTGAGGCACTAGGGGCGGGAAGCAGGAATCGCCCCTCTCCAGGGATCCGTCTCCATCACCCCCTTCCCGGGACCCCTTGGAGCTGGGGTGGGCCCAGGCGTCCGCCTCTGCCTGCTGCCTTTCCCGGGGGAGGAGGGGGTGACATCTAGGGAGGGGTCGGAGGACAGCGGGCACGGCCATCTGTCACCCCCGCCCGTCTTGTGGCGGCCGAGCTGAGCACCCGCCAACTCGGTGCATGCGGTGCCGGACGCCTGTGGCCGTGACTCAGTTTCCCCCCCAGCGCGGGTGATGGGGGGTGCGGGGCAGGGTGACTGTGTCCCCGCCGTGTCCCGCCGTGTCAGCGCTGCCATTGTCCCCTGGCTGCACAAAGGCCCCTTGTCCCCCGGCTCATTGTCCCCTGGGCTTTTGTTCTGGCCGGGGGTGATGGCGACGGGGGTGGGGTGTGAAAGCGACCGGGGCCGGGAGGGGGGGAGGGCTGGGAATGAGTGAGGGAGAGGATGGAGGGAGGAAGGCCGAGGAGGAGGGGGGAAGGGAATGGCGGGGGGGCCGCGCCGGCCTCGCCGCCTCCTCCCCATCCCGATTATTTCCATCTGGCCGCAGGAAACTGGGCCCGGCCAAGCGGCTCTGGCTGTGCCGGATCCGGGCCCCGAGTTCCGTCCCCACCTCCCCGGCTCCCCCCATCCTTGGGGGCCTCTTGTCACCCCCTCAATGTGGCCACCCCCAAAATGGGGGGGGGGCGGGGAGGAGGGGCAGCTCCCCCTTGCCCTCCGGCCAAATCCCGGGATGGAGCCCAGGCGTCCTGGGCCCGCGTGTCCCCCCGCCCCGTGCCCGCCCGCCTCGAAGAGGGGGCCCAGGCGTCCGGCTCGGTGCCCCCCGCACCTGTGCGAGCCTCGATGGACGGAGCGGGAGCACAAAGGGAGGAAGGAAAACGGCGGCCAGAGCCGCCATCCTGCCCCCCCTCCCCGCATCCTGCCTCCCCCCCCGCCCCGTGCAGCCACCGCGGCGGGGACGGGGACCCCGGTGGGGTCACGAGCCCCGTGTGTCCCCTGCCCCAGCCTGCGACAAGCGACTGCAGGGGGGGGGGCAGGTCGTGTCTGGGGGGGTCCCCGCTGTGGGGGCCCAGGAGTCCCCCTCCCCCCCCAGCACCGAGGGGGGGGTTGGGGGTGAGAGGGCAGCCCCCCCCCCCCCCCCCCCGCTTCCCTGTGCCCCCCGGGGGTCGTTGTGAATGGCCGCTGGGGCCCCGCCCCTCGTGCATATTCATGAGGCGATTTGCATAGACCCTGTGAATGGTGGCGGGGGACCCTGTTTCCTCCCCCCACCCCCAGCCATGTGGGGACAGTGGGGGGGGACACCCCAGGGTGACCTGGCACAGGTGGCACCCAGGGGTGGGGGATGCCACTCACCCTGGGGTGGGGACAAATGACAGGGGGGTGGGGAGAGGGTGCTGAGTGTGGGTGACATGTGGCACCCAGGGGGAGGACAGCAGCAGGGACATCCTCAGGTGGGGACGGTGTGTGGGACACCCTGCGGTGGCAGTGCCAGCCTTGGAGTGACAGGGACCTCGAGGCGCCTGTACCTCGCGGTGATTCCGGCAGGTGGGAGGTGTTGGTGCGAGTGTGCGGGTGGGTGTGCGGGTGTGTGCCGTGCCGGGTAGGTGTGCGTGGGTGTGTTGGGGCCCGGCTGTGTGGCGGTGCGCGCAGTTGGGCTGTTGCCCCGTGCGGGTGTTGGTGCCGCGTGTGTGTGCGTGTGGGCGGGCGGGTGGGTGTACGTGTGCCTGGCAGCTTGTGCTTCGTGCCTGTCTCTGCCGAACGCTCTGTGTGTGTCCCCACGTGTGTCCCCATGTGTGTCCCCCCCATGTGTGTCCCTGCCACCTGGGGCGGGGCTGAGTGTGCCCTGGGGCCCCCGAGGGGGTTGGGGTGTTTTGGGGGGGTCCAAAGGAAGGGGGCACCGGGGGCTACAGCAAACGCGTCCTTGGGCAGTGGTTGCCACGGCAACCGCGGCTCAACGGGAGAGACGGTGATGGGGACCAGGGATGGCGGCGAGGGGGGGTCGGGGATAACCCCCCCCATGGGCAGGAAGGGAGCTCTGTGCAAGTGGGGACTGTGCAAGGCCAGGGTGGGTGTGCAAGGAGCACGGTGCAAAGGGAGGGGGTCTGTGCAAGGCCAGGATGGGTGTGAAAGGAGCACGGTGCAAAGGAAGGGGATCTGTGCAAGGCCAGGATGGGCGTGCAAGGAGCACAGTGCAAAGGAAGGGGGTCTGTGCAAGACCAGGATGAGTGTGCAAGGAGCACCGTGCAAAGGAAGGGGGGTCTGTGCAAGGGCAGGGTGGGTGTGCAAGGAGCATCATGCAAGAGGGAGTCTGTTGAAGGCCACATGAGTGTGCAAGCAGCATCATGCAAGGGGGGATCTGTACAAGGTGGGGGGGGTCTGTGCAAGGCCACATGAGTGTGCAAGCAGAACTGTGCAAAGGGGGGAGCCCCCACACAAGGCGGCAGCGGTGGCCGTGACGGGGGGGGATGGCGGGTGATGGGGATGGGGGGGGCGGGCGGCGCCAGCCCCCGGGCGCGCGTGCAGCCGCGTGGGCGCCCATGGCCCCGGCCCTGTCACATCCCATGAGCGTCACATGAGTGACGGGCCAGCGGAGCGGCGCGCGGCGCGGGAGGGGGAGGCTGAGGCCGGGCCGCTCGTGACGTGCGTGTCCCCGCGCAGCCATGGCCGAGTACCGCAGGCTGTGCGAGGAGCTGGCGCAGAACATCACGGCCGAGGACCTGGAGCAGCTCAAGTGCGCGTGCAAGGAGGACATCCCGAGCGAGCAGAGCGAGGCCATCGCCACCAGCCACCACTGGTTCGCCTTCCTCGAGCAGCACGGCAAGCTGGACAAGGGTGAGCCCCATCCGTGTCCCCATCGCTGGCCCTGTCCCCTGCCCCGCTTCCTTTTTGCTGTCCTGCTCGCCTTCCCTCATCCCTGTCCCCGATCCCTGTCTTTTTGCTCTTCCCCATCTCTGTGCCCTGATCTCTGTCCCCTGTCTTGCCCCTCGTTCCTGTCCGCCACCCCAATCCCTGTCCTGATCCCCATCCGTGTCCTTGTCCTCTGCCTCAATTCCTTTTCTCTGTCCTGGTCTCCTTTTCTGATCCCTGTCCCCTGCCTCGATTGTTGTCACTATCATGGTCCCCAGCCTGACGCCCATCCCCATCACCGGTCCTTGTCCCTTAATCCCAATATCTGTCCCGTGTTCTGGTGCCCATTGCTGTTCTGTCCCCACCACTGATCTCTGTCCCTTGATCCCAATCCCTGTCCCGTCCTGATCCCCATCACTGTCCTGTCCCCATCATGGCTTCCTGTCCCTTAATCCCAGTCCCTGTCCCCAGTCCCCAGTCCTGGTCTCTGTACCCTGTTGCTGCCCTGCTTGTCCCAGTCCCTTTCCCTGTCTCCACCCCATCCCCTATCCCCAGTCCTGGTCCCTGTTCCCTGCCTTAAATCTCCATCCCCTGTCCTGTCCCCACCCCTGTCCTGCTTCCAGTCCCAGACCTTGTCCCAGCCTCCATCTACATCCCTACTCCCGCTCCGTATCACCTACTCCCGTCTCCTGTCCCAGGCCATGTTCCCACTAGGGTCCTTGTGCCCTTCCCTTGTTCCCGTCCCCATCCAGTCCCCCATCCCCACTCTGCTGGGGCCCTGCAGTGCCCTCCCGCACACTCTGGCATGCTCCTTGGTGCTCCTGGCATGCACCCTGCTGCACGCTCCTGCCTGCTCCTGCACCCTGCTGCATGCTCCTGTGTGCTCCTGCACCCTGCTGCATGCTCCTGCACCCTGCTGCACGCTCCTGCATGCTCCTGCCTGCTCCTGCACCCTGCTGCATGCTCCTCAGTGCTCCTGCACCCTGCTGCATGCTCCTGCATGCTCCTGCACCCTGCTGCATGCTCCTCGGTGCTCCTGCACCCTGCTGCACGCTCCTGCCTGCTCCTGCACCCTGCTGCATGCTCCTCAGTGCTCCTGCACCCTGCTGCACGCTCCTGCACGCTCCTGCACCCTGCTGCATGCTCCTTGGTGCTCCTGCACCCTGCTGCACGCTCCTGCCTGCTCCTGCATGCTGCTGCACCCTGCTGCATGCTCCTGTGCGCTCCTGTGTGCTCCTCTACGCTCCTGTGCGCTTCTGGATGCTCCTCTATGCTCCTCCATGCTCCTGCACCCTCCTGCATGCTCCTGTGTGCTCCTCGGTGCTCTTGTACCCTTCTGCATGCTCCTGTGCGCTTCTCCATGCTCCTGCACCCTGCTGCATGCTCCTCAGTGCTCCTGTATCCTGCTGCATGCTCCTGTGCGCTTCTCTATGCTCCTGCACCCTGCTACACACTCTTCTACGCTCCTGCGTGCTCTTCCATGCTCCTGGGTGCTCTTGTACCCTTCTGCATGCTCCTGTGCACTCCTGCACGTGCTCACGCCGCTGTCCCGCAGACGACCTGTCCTACATCGAGCACATCTTCGAGATCTCGCGCCGGCCCGACCTGCTCACCATGGTGGTGCAGTATCGCACGCACGTGCTCAAGATCTCCGAGGAGGACGAGGTGGACACCAAGCTCACCCGCATTCCCAGCGCCAAGAAGTACAAAGGTGGGAACCCGCGGGGACCCCCTTGTCACCCAGGCCGGTGCCAGGGACCCTCCTGTGACCCTGGGCATGGCCATGGTGTGTCTGTCCCCAAGGGAAGTGCTAAAACCATGAGATCAACTCCAGGGACCCCCTTGTCCTCCAGGGCAGTGCCAGGACCTCTACAGCAGTGTCAGGGCTGCCCTTGTCCCCAGGGGCTGGACCAGGGACCCTGCTGTCCCCAGCGGTAGTGCCAGGACCCCTCTGTCCCCCGGGGCAGCACCAGGGGCTCCCTGTTACCCAAGACAGTGCTAGGGACCCCCTTTTTGTCACCCAAGAAAATGCCAGGGACCCCCTTGTCACCCAGGGGGGTGCCAGGACTCCCCCCCACCCCGACTCCTCCTGTCACGGGGGGGGGACACGGAGGCTCCCGTTGACCCCCCTGTCTCGGCAGACATCATCCGGCAGCCCTCGGAAGAGGAGATCATCAAGCTGGCCCCCCCGCCCAAGAAAGCCTGAGCAGGGGGCGAGGAGGAGGAGGAGGACGAAGGCTGCGGCCCCCGTGTCCCCCCGCCGCCCCTCCCAGCCCCGGGCCGGGGGCGGGGGGGGCCGCCACGGGCACTAACCCGGCCCCCCCCGGGCGGCTCTGCGTGTGTGTGCGTGTGTGTGGGGGGGCTTCGCTATTCCCAGGGACCCCGCACCCCCCCATCCCCCCCCCAAAAAAAACCCACTGGGGTGGGGGACGGGCATTGGGACCCCCCCTCCCCAACGGCAACGCCATGGAGGGGGGGGACAGGAACCAAGAGGACATCGAGGGGAGGGGGCGAAGGACAGGGCACGTTGTGACAGGGGAGAGCGGGAGTGGGGGGGGTATTTACTGCCCCCCCCCCAAAGACAGGACAGAGGATGGAGTGAGTTTGTGAGGCCTCAGTCCATTAGGAGCGGTGGGGGGGGTGCTCTGCACCCCCCCCACTCTCAATGGGTGGCCATGGGATGGGGTTGAGGAGGTGACATTGTGGGGGGCAGTGAGATGTGACCCCCCCCAGTGGTGGCAATGTTGAATGGGGAGGGGCCCTCCCAAAAGCCACATTGATTTTGGGGGGGGGGGGGGGGTGCTCCCAGGCCCCCCCAGTGCCATAGTTGGGGGGTGACACTGGACTGGGGGGGAAGGTCCCAAGGGGATATTTGGGGTTCAGCAGCTCTAGCTACTAACCGGGGTGGGGGGGGGGGCAGGCATCAAGGGCTAGCTGGGGGGGGCACCGGAGAGAGTTTATGTTAATATATTTTATTTAATAAAAGCTAAAACCCGCAGAGCGCCTGTGTGCGGCCGCCGGCTCGTCTGTGTCCCCCCGTCCCCTGTGTCCCCCGCTGTCCCCTATTTATCTATTTATTGTCTCCAGTACCGGGCCTGTATCCCACTCCCCCGACCCGAGACCCCCGCCCTATGTGTTTCTTGTTGCAAAAAATGACTGTTTTTGGTCACCCCCCTCTTCCCTGCAAGGCAAGAGTGTGCGGGGGGGGGCAGAGAACGTGCTGGCAGGGGGCACCCATGGGTGGGGGGCACAGGACGGAGGTGTCCCCCCCGCCCCCAGCCCCAGAGCTGGCACCCGTGGGTGCCCCTCAGCCCTTGGTGGCCACAGGGGGGAACACGGGGACCCTGCGCTGTCCCCTGCCAGCCCCCGCCCCGGTGCCCCCTGCTCTGACCGCGCTAACTGTGTGTACATATATCTTATAAATAGATGAATATGAAAGCACGGAGGGTCTCGTGGCTCTGTAAGGGGGAAGCAACGTGGGTGAAAACGCAGCAAAAATGGGTAAAACAGGGAGGGGAGACACAGCCCCCACCCCAAGGGACCCCCCAAAGCAGAGTCGCAGCAGCCGCATCTCTCCATTGGTTTTTATTGCATTTATATATAATATATATTCAAACTTTTACAATAATTTTAACTTGATAACATCCGAGTTCAATTTATTTTTTAATACATATAAAATTAGGCCTCTAACCAGTGATGGGGTGGAGAAGGGAAATCCTTGCCATAGCTTCCAAAAAAATAAGAGATTTCCTTAAATCCTTTAAAGTAACAGCCTTTCCTTAAAAGTAACAGCCTTTCCTTAAAAGTAACAGCCTTTCCTTAAAAGTAACAGCCAAAAAAAAAAAAAGTTAAAGGAACTTCCCTGTGTCCTCTGAGCTATGGTGGATGCCCTGGTCCCCTGGTGACAGGAGGGGACAGTGGGGGCTGGAAAGGGACTGGTGGGGAGTGGTGGAAAGGGGGGGCAAACCAAGTGCAAATCACTGATATGTACAAACTAGACAAGCAGTTCTCTGCAAACGCCCCCGTGGCGGGGAGGGAGGGGGACGTGGCCCCGGGGGGACGGGACAGGGGGTCCAAACTGTCCCCCCTTCACCCCCGAAAAAAAGAAAGAAAAAAAAACGGGGGGGGGGGGGGGGGGGGGAAGCAAAAGGGAGGAGCGGCTGCGGTGGCCGCAAGGCGCGGGAAGCTCGTGGGATGGGGCAGCGGGAGCCTGGCTCCCCCCGGGAAAAATCAATACCAAAATCCTGCAAATTCCCCCCAGGGCCGCCGGGAGCGGAGGGGATGGACCCCCCCCGTGCCCCCTCCCTGGGACCTTTTCCCCCCAGCGCAGCAGGGCTACAAGGGTGGGGAAGGGAGGGGGCTGTAATATGTCAATAAAAAGCTCCAAAGTGTTAGTAGAGATTTGGGGGGGCGGGGGGCTGGGAGAGGGGGCCTCACGAGGGCATGCACTGCACCCGGTCCGGGCCCTCCTCCTCGTCGTCCGACGTGTCCGAGGAGCTGGGAGACTCGTCCGATTCGCCTTCGGGCGCCCCGCGCTCTCTCCGGCGCTGCCCAGAGGAAGAGGAAGGGGATGAAGGGCGCGAGGGGACGGGGAGCCCGCGCGCTCGGCCCCCCTGGGTGGCAGGGGACGGCTGGTGGCAACCACGGCGGGACGGAGCACGAGCCGGTGGCAGCACATGCCGGTGGCCCCGAAGTGACAAGGGGGGACTGGGGTGACGTGGCCAGCGAGGAGAAAAGGGGCCGGTGGCCTCCGGGCTGCACCTACCCGGTGATGGCGCCGCTGCCGCAGGTGATGCATGAGGAACCAGAGCATGTGGCTGTCGAACATGTCCGTGTGGTGCAGGCTGTCCTCGTCCCGCTCCAGCTTGTTCTTCTTGATCACCTGCGGTGACAAGGACGGCGGAGCACGCCCAGTGCCCGCGTGGGGCACAGCACGCGTGCTGGGACCCGCCTGGGACGCGCGACGGGGACCGAGCTCGCTGGCAGCGCCGTGAGCGCGGCGCGAGCGGCACCTTCGGTTCTCACCTCCTTGAGGCCGGCCAGCTCGGTGGGGTTCTCGGCCGTGGGCGCCCAGATCTTCACGTCGTGGTCGAGGCCGCTGGTGGCCAGGACGGGCAGGTGGGGATGCGGCTCGAGGCAGTTCACCTGGGGGGAGCGCGCGGCCGGCGCCGGCTCCGGAATTAGGGCAGCGGCGGAGGCTGCCCGCGCCGCTCCCGCCGCGAGAGGAGCCAACGCGGGCAGTTTGGTGATGCCTGAATAATTGACGGAGCGCGCGGGCCCGGCCTGGCAGCCGCTCGCTTAAAGCCCAGCGCAGCCAGGGAGTCTGGAGCAGCAGCAAAAGGAGGGGAAATCCAAAGCCCAGCAGCAAACGTGGAGCAGGAGAGCGGATTCAGGTGGCAGGAGCGGGGAAGGACGTGCACTGTGAGGTTTTAGGGATGCACGGGGCCCAGCATCCCAAAGGCAGAGCACCAAGCTCTCCAAACGAGCTCTCCAGGAGCATCCCCGGCTGGCACAGCTGGAGCAGCCGCCCGGGACGCGGCCGCTCCGGGCCCGGAGCCTGGGAAAGGCCGAGCCCGGAGCAGCTGCAGCCGTTTCCTGCCTTGGACGCGGTGAGGCCGCAGCTGCGGAGCCACCGGGGAGCAGCGGCCAAGCCCAGGCAGCTCCCGGCATCCGAGCGGCAGCTCCGGGGCCTTTCGGGGCTGGGAGAACTCTGCAAAGTCCATTTCTGCTCATGTGTTTCCTCTGCCTCTTGGCTTCTCCTAGATACTGCTTTAATTAACCCTCGAGACGAGGAGGAGGAGGAGGATGATTTTGACCCACAGCCTTCACCTTACCCTGCCCAGCCCTTTCCACACAGCAATTTCTTATTTCGAAGCTGCCCAGGCCCCATCCCTGTTGCCCGCCTGCCACAGCCCTCATCCACAGCGGATTCCCGAGCATCCCGGATTCCCCTCGGCACCTCTCAGGGCAGAGGGAGCAGGTTTCATGCTGAGCACCCGAAACACAGGAGAGCTCGAGGGAACCTTGCTCGGATTTCGTTAGGAATCCACAGGGACACACAGAACAGCAGCAAGTTGGCAGGGCCACGTGGCTCAGGCCAAGATAGGGTAAGAAGCCCCCAAGTGGGTGCCAAACGTGGTCTGGATAATGAGGGCGAGCTCGTTAGTGTGACCATTACTTGGAGCGCGCTGTGCCAGCAGAAACTCACCACTCCTCCCTTGTCTCCCTCCATGAACTGCACGATCTGGCAGGACGATTTCTCCCACAGGAAGATGTGGCCACAGTCGCTGCCGCTCACCACAAACTCGCTTTTCGGGCCATAAAAATTGACACCTTTCACTGAAAAGGGAGAGAAACAAGCAGCCTGAGGCCATGAGGAGCCGGGCAGCGCTCCCTGCCATGAATTCGCTTCCTCCCTGGCAGCGAGCGAGTTTCCAAGGTTACCGGAGTGGATCTCTTCCGTCCCCAGACACATAATAGCTCATTCTTTGCAAGCCCAATAGTTTGTGTTAAGAGTCTTTGAGAGGAAGACGAAACAGGCGGTGCTGCAGAAATGAGCTCAAGGCAATTTTTCTTCTGCTCTGGGGATGGTCCCCCAAATCCAACCTGCCCCAAAGCCTCAGTATGGACAAAAAAAAAAAAAAAAAAAAAAAGAGGGAGAAACGGCCCTCTGCAGCCTCAGTAAAACTCAGCTCTCCTGCACTAAGGACATGCAGATGGGAAGGTTTAACGGTCACTTGGGGACAGTCCCCAGGCCCAGTGCTTGCTCCGCTTGCCGAAAAGGGAGAATGCAAGTGACCCTGGTTCCCGGGTGGCCCTTACCAGTGGCATTATTGCGATGTCCCTTGTATCTCTTGATGTACTCGGCTCCATCGCTGTGAGAGGAGTTGAAGAGATAAATGTCCTCGTCATTGTAGCTGGCCAGGAGCTCTGGCACGAGACAAGAGGGACAGGCAGAGGGGCGTTAGTATCGAGCGGCCTCGGCGCGCTGCGACGCGGCCCCGGGAAGCGCCTGGAGCACGGCTGCTCGCCGGATCGCGCGGAGGTTGCTGCACATTCCTCCCATGTGCAGCGACTTCTCCTCCCCTCTCCGGCCTGGAATTTCCTTTGCAGATATCCGGGAGCCTCAAGACACCGTAACAGGGCTGGGTTTTGTCCCGGACCGCAGAGCAAGTGGGACGAGGGAGTTCTTACTCACCTGACCCGTCGTGGCTGTACACGAGACACGTGATGTTAGCTTTGGACTCACTGTTTACCTACGGAAAACATGGACAGCTCTGATCCCATCTCCTCCTCCCTAAAAAAGGCCTTGACCCCCAGCACACCTATGCTGAGCACGTGCTGCTTCAGAGTTACTCTTTTGCCATGCCTTTAGAGCCAGGCCATAAATGCAACGTGCTATCCTAAGCCAAGATGGCATTTTATAGATGCTGGAAGATCAGGGTCAAGAGGAGAAAAAAACAAAAGGAAAAATAATAAAGAAGCCAGGCGGTTTGTTGAGCTTCTCTGCATGTTTTCCAGGCAGGAAGCCTGGAACAGCTCGGCCAGCAAGCGTTCCTAAACGGGGCTCCCGAGGGAGCGCTCCGCGGAGCTGCGCGAGCTTTTGCCGAGGCCCCATTTTGGGCTCCCGCGCGTCGCTCGGGGCCCGGTGTGGGAGCTGGGCAAGGGGCGCCGTGGCTGGCGAGGGCTGGCACAGGCAGCACCGCTGCGGGCGGGAGACCCGTTTGTGTCACTCACTGCGGCGGGGTCCCCACCGGCCCCTCCCCGAGCCGCTTACCAAGTGGTGAGGGCAGAACTTCTTTAGCACGCCGTTGTTTTCGTTCTCGTCTATTTTTCGCTGGTCGTAAATCCTGCGGGAAGGATGGCAGGAGTTCGAGACCCGAACGATGCTTTTTATACAATGCTTTTTTATGGAGACTCCGCATTAATACCCGCTCGGGAACCAAGACCCGCCCGTGACATTGGCTGGAGGCTCCAGTCTTTGCCAAGGGATCCCAGTGGCCTGGGTTAAGAGAAACCTCAGCCAAAGCAGCTTACTGTCACCTCCTATCACGCTGGAACCGCTGCTTGGTGGCTTGTGACAACGGCAGCGGCGGCCTGTGCGCGGGCCGCGACCTGCGCGTGGGGCTCCGTGTCACAGCGGAGCTCTGCGAAGGGGACGCGGCTGTCCCCTCGCTCGCCCCGCCGCGGGGCCGCGCTTGACCTCCCCGACGCGGCGGGGCCGCATCGCGCCGAGGGCGACCACCGCGGATAACCCTGCGAGGAGCCGCCGCGGCCGCGGCTCTCCGCAGAGCCCACGCGGATGTTTCCGCAGCCGGTACGCGGGGAGAGGCCGCCTGCGTGCCGGGCGCACCGGGGAGCTGGAGCCAGCGTCGGCAGCGGCCCCGAGCAGCCCCCACACGTCCCCGGGAAGCCAAACAACAGCCTCGGCTCCGCTCAGCCTCGCAAGGCTGAAGAGCATCCAAATCCAGGGCCGCTAGTCCAAAAACCCTTGGTTCTGGCTCCAGCACACCTAGGTAGGGAGCTCAGCATCCCTTCCTGAAAGTCTCCTGGCCAAGGATGAGCCAGCCCTGGCTTGAATGCACTGGAAAGACAAGCTCAGGATTGAGCGTGGAGCTGGTTACTCCGAGCAGCATCCAAGGGTGGGAAGAACAGCTCAGCTAACAGCAGGTGCCTGTGTCGGAGCTGCTCACCGCGGACACGTGAACCTACCACACGATTCATTTCTGCTGAAAATAGATGCCAGATGAGTTACAACTTCAAACCCATGAGCTCTATGAGAGATCGGTGCTGAAGAAGGGAGCAGGGGGGCCACAAACCTGGAGACAACCAGGTCCAGCCTGGGAGGCTCCTGCCCTGAACGTTTTGAGGGCCACAGAGTGGAGCGACTTTGGAAAGCAAGGGAAGGAAGGAAAGAGCATCACAGTTTTAAGCTAACAGGACGTGAGGTAGATGCTGCACGGGATGAAAGAGGGTTGTGCACTGAGGGAAGGGAGGGGGACTTGCATTTGCCACATAAGGAGCTCAATCCTGCTGAAACTAAGACCCTCCCTGAGCTTAACCTCATCTCCGATGCACACCAGGCACTACTTGCTGGTTGGGGACCAAGAGAAGATTTCTCGGAAGCTCATTAGGAGAATAGCTCGTTCCCGAGGGAAGGATCTCCCAACCTCAGGCAGGTTGCAGAGTGGATCACAGAGCTAAAGCCCAAAGAATCCAAATCCTTCTCTCTTAATCCCACTCATCTTAATACTACTTACAGGAGACCAGTCCTTTGAGGCATTATTGACTCAAGCCACGGGTGGCTCTGGGGGAACAGGGGAGCTTTGAGAGCTCCCGGGGGCACTAGCAGAGCCCCTGTGGGGATGATCAAGCCCATTTTGAGGGCTCGGGATAGGTTCCTCACAAGGTTCCTCCAGACCTCATAGGTTCCTCCAGACTCACCTCACAAACTGGTCTCTGCCTCCCACAGCAAACTGGTAGGTGTTGGCCGGGTTCACGTAGATGGTGTACAGACCCACTTTCTTCTCTTTTTCCTTTGTCACAACTAGTTTCCTTTAAGAGACAAGGAATAAAAAGACTAACAACAACAACAAAAATCTACCTCAAATTCAAAACAGGGTCCAGATGGGAAATGCAGGAGCTCTGTGAGTCTCTTACTCACTCCCAGGGAAAAAAAATAAAAAATATATATATATATAAAAATCTGCTTCCAAACTGAAGCGAGCACATGCTCTGTCTATGAATCAAATAACGCAGAGTGAAATCATCCTCTGGTGTTTTCATCCAAAATGTCTGAAGGGTTTCGCTGTCCAAGCCCAAGTGTGATGGGGCAGCAGGGACAGCACCAGATCAGCACCAAAGCGGAACAGCTCTGCTCTTATTTCTGCCCATCTCCATCTCCCCACAATCAGGGCCACATTTTACAAAACCTGACACACACTGTGCACCCTCCCCCAAGAGCCTGGGCTTGCTGTTTAGGCTTTGCAGACATGAACACAAACCGAGGCAGCATCCTCGAGCAGGAACAGCAAGCTCAAAAAGCTCCTCTTTATTCTAATTATACCATTCGGCTTAACGAAGGATGGGAGCTGCCTACGGTCTGCCTGCAATCCCTGCCTCCGGAGTGGTTTCACATTCCTATGGTGACAATTCCCTGCAAGCATCAAACCCAAACAGCAGCATGGATCTCCAGGAAAGAAAAAAAAGAGGGAAAAGGAGCCACAGACCCACTCCAACTTGCTGACTGACAAACTCCTTTCCAAATGGCGCCTGCTAATAAAGGAGCAGGGGGAGGATGAAGATTAAACACAATTGTTTTGAAACGCCCCGGTAGTTTTTGTCCTGCTTATGAAACAGATGGTTTTAAGGCTGTCGACCAAAGCGCTTGCACATACAAATAAAAACCAAATCACCAGGAGACAAGCTCTGAAGTCCTCACTTTTAAGGAGGATCATCTTCAAAACAATATTCCGCTGTATTGGAAAAGTACTACGATACCAAAAGCAGGCATCTGTTTTAATACTCGTTATGGATTTATTTTGGAAGTTTGTCAGAAATGACAGATCTCTCCGAGATGTGTGCTGGATCTTAACCCATAATACCCGGCTGCTCACTAATTATTGCTTTCCAATTAACTACAATAGTGTTCGGGCAATGAGAGAACCCAGCAAACTACAAGCTCCAAGTTCCTGCCAGTGAGGAGAGATTTAAGTGCTGTAATTAAGCAGGCGCTTTGCTAATGTGGAACGGGAGCAGCTCTCCCGGCCTTTTACACCTGGAAAAGCCAAGGCCTCCAGGCGAGGCAGGTGCTGCCTCTGGGATGGATAATTCGGTGTCACACTGGCAGCCTTGGGCAGCTGCCACAGCAGCCTGTAAGGGACAAGGATCTGCCACACAGGTTCGATTTTTACGCCCTATTTAAATAGGGCCTGAAGGTCCTAATCCCAGTGGAGGATGGAGGGTTCAAAGACACTATCTAGTTGGAAAGGTTCATATCCATACCCTCCTGCTAGACGGAGGAGGATCGGACCAGGCGCCTGGCAGCTCTGTGCTCTGACCTTGTCCCATGCAGCTCATGGAAGACAGATTTAACAGCCCCAAATCCCCACATTTTCCCACTTTTGGGCCATCAGACGAGCATGGGCCCAGCTCCAGGACTCAGCCCTACGCAGTGGAGCTTTGCCCCCTCCCAGGAGGGCACCACGGCCCCCAGGGCTCCCTTCCACGGGGTCTCGCAGCGGGAGCTGGTAGGGAAATACTCACGAGGCGGGCCGGTCTTGTCTCAGATCAATGGTGAAGACTACAGCATCTTCACCTGCTGATAGGAAAGTGCATGGAGAATCCGGTTCTAGGGCCAGCTGGAAGATAAATACTTGGGCATTGGTTCCCTTTTTACCTAACAAGGTGGTAAGACCCCTTTCTCCCAGCAGACCATTAGCAATCAACAGACAGCAAAATAGCACCAAGCCCTCCATACCCAGTAAAAGCAGTTTTCATCAGTCTCCAGATGATACAGAAACCCTGTTCATTATGTTTTAGCCTTGTCCAAGGGCAAACGCCTTCCTCCCTGTCCCCAAGGGTTACTGCCCAAGAGGAACTTGTCCTCTCAGAGGACATATGACACCACCACGGCTCAGGGACACCCCCACGGCGTTACAGGGCTCCCCAAATGCTGCGTGCCGCAGTCCAGAGGCCGGTCTGGGCTCACCTTGTGCGAGGCTCCCTTGTGCTGTGCCACGCGCTTGGTGTTCTTGCAGCACTGCGTGGCGGAGAGCTCGGCCACTCGGACCTGGCCGTCCCGAGCGCACATGGCTAGAGTGGAGTCGCCACTGTTGGGAAGGAACTTGGCCTAGAAGAGAGCAAACGGACGCGGCGCTTTCAAAGCCGGGGCGTGAGCTCGTGCCTAGAAACAGCGGGGTCAGTAAAACAGGACTCGGACCGAGGACAGTGCCCTGGATGGGTACGACACCCACCCTGCCAAATCCCAAAGGCTCGGAAACACACGTGCTGGACACACAGAAGGCTCAGATCCACGGATCCCAGCTGCTTCCGATTACCACGTGGGGAGCCAGGACCCTCACAGAGACCCCGGCAGCGCAGGGCGCTGTCTGACACATGGTCGGTGGCAGTAAAGGTTGTGCAGGACCTGGCCGGGCCCCCTCTGGCACTGACAGAAGGGCTGTGGCTGCCCCTCGCAGGGGGGACATCACGTCCCCCTCCGGACACAGCTCCTGCCCCAGGGCTGCTCCCAAACCTCCCACCCCACCAGGGTCGGGAGACCAGTGCGGAGCAGAGCTGGGCAGCAGGGAAGCTCTTGGCAAAGACGACATCACATCCAGCTGCCAGCCCCGGCCAGGGGACCTCGAGAGGGGACCCCAGCTCCGCCGCATCTCCGGCCCGTCCCCACACGCCCTCCTCACCTGGAAGACGTTGCTCTTATGGCCGCTCTCAAACTCCAGCACCGGCTGCCTCCTGACCCAGTCCCACACCACCACCTTGAGGTCGTCGCTGCCGCTCGCCAGCCACGTGCCGCGCTGGTTAAAGTGCAGGGTGTTGACGCAGCCCGTGTGGCCCTCGAGGCTGTGCTGCAGGCGGAAGCGCTGCACGAAGACGCGGGCGCCGCAGGCCTCGTAGACGAAGCGCGAGCTGGAGCCCAGCTCCCGTTCCCGCAGCGCGTGCACCGCCTGCCAGCGGGGCTGCGGCAGCGCCGTGGTCTCCGAGGACACCCAGTCCTCCAGGGCCTGCTCGTCATCCGACGAGTCTTGCTCGTGGCTGGCGCGCTTGCGCTGCGCGCGGCGGCGCGACCGCTGCTCCTCCTCTTCCTCCTCCTCCTCTTCCTCCTCCGAGTGCGAACGCTCGTGCGCCCGGCTCTCCTCGGTGATGGAGTAGTGGCCCGTGTCGTCCATGCTGTCAGAGTCCTTCTCTTCCGCCGAGCTCTCCGTGTCCGTGTCCCGGCTCTCCGTGCTGGTGCGGTTGGGCCCCACGTCGTCTCCCGTCAGGCTCAAGCTGAGGTCAGAGGCCTCCACTTCGATGCCCGAGGAGGTTTCTCGGCCTTCCTCAGCTGACATCTCCTCCGGGCTGCTGGACAAACTGCCTGCACAGCACGGACAGCACAGGGAGCTCCTCACTGAGCAATCCCACGCGCTCAGACCTAGAGAGCTCCCGTCTGCTCCTGCTTCTCCCTCTCTCCTTCCATATCACCAAGGGGAAGAGGCAGGAGCTCCACTGAGCCCCTGCCCCATCTCCTGGGCGAGGGTTTTAGCAGATCTCTGCTCCCAGAGATGCAGCTCAGGAGGGCTCCGAGGCCCAGGCCTGTCCCTTGCAGCGGGGACGGGGCTCTCTTGCTCTGGGGATCCCGAGCCCTTCTGGAGGCCAAAGGGGGCACAGGCCGAGGTCCAGTCCCTGGGACAGCTGCACTGGGAGCAGCACTTGGCTCCCTCCTTGAATCAAGAGCAACGAAGTGAGAACAGACACTGGCAAGGGGACAAGATGGGGACCCAGGCACCTTTTGGCACCTTCACCAGCTCCCTCAAATGCTCAGCGGTTTGATCAGCACTAGCGAGCTCTGCAATACGCTTTGCTTGGTAGATGCGGCCGTTTTTTTTTGGTGTTCCATGAAGAGGTTTAATGCACCTGCTAAGCAAAGCCACCCTGACGATGTCTTGTTTGGAGAAACACTCCCCTGCAGTCGCCTTGCCTCTACCCAAACCACGAGGGCAACGTGGCCCTGGCACAGGGCTAAGCACAGGGGGTCTCTGCCGGCTCCCTTACCGTTCACCGTGTCCGTCTTCCCATCCATGCTGCTCCCTTTATCCGACATCTTTTCCTCTTGCGCGGTCACCCTGAAGGCAAGAGACGGAGAAGGGAGACGTTGGAGCGGACCTGGCGCGTGGACTCGCGCCGGCACGCGAGCTCGGAACGCCGCGCAGCCGGCCCAGGCATTGCTTAACATTCCTCCCGTTTGCCTAAATTTCCAAAGCGGCACCGAGTTCATGGGGAAGCGGGTTGGCGACTCGGAGGGTTTCACGTGGCGCCCGGCGTTCCTGCCCGCAGGGTCGCTCCGGCTCCCAGGACCTGCCTGCAGCTCCCACCTGCCACCCGGGCTCCACCAGGAGCCAGAAAACGCTCGTGTTGGAGCTCCAGATCCTCAGCTACACTCAGAGGAACGACGAGTTATTGACTTGCGCTTGGCAGTAATTGCTCTACGCCAAGACAGCTGCACAAAATACGTCCGTAAGCGCGGAGAACGCGCTGCACCCCGGGGAGGCACAAGTGGAAGCAGCTCGGATCTGAAATGCAGATGGGGAAAAAGGTAGCTTGGGAATGCAGCAAGCCGCAACATCGAGAAACTTGGCACCTGCAGCCCGTAGGCAGCCAGTGTGGAGCTGCTCGAGAGGCTTTTTTAACCCCAGCGACAGATTTTTAAACACCTTCTCGTGCACCGAATGCTCCCGGAGTCCTGGTGCTGGTGAGGGAGCATTTTCCTACGTGCTGCACGTGGGACCCCTTCACCGGACACCTGCTTTTAGGAATTTAGTAATTCCTCAGGACACATGGAAAAAAAAAACAACTGCAGCTTCCCAGGACAGCCCTGCTCGCCCGTGCACCAGCCCTACGCTCCTGCTCGGCCCTCGATGGTGACACGGGGGTTAAAACCAGCACGAGCTGCTGTCGGAGGGGACAAGTTTCCGCGCGGGAGGCAGCGCTTCCACGCGGCTCTTCCCAGCCCGGGATCACAACCGGGATCGCGGCACCCAGTTTGGCCTGCAGCGGCTCCCGGGCCGAACCGCGCCGCGCGGGGCAAACACGTCGGAGTCACGAGCAGCAGAGGTTTTGCCAAGGGGGAGGAAAAAATAACATTTTATTTATGCTTTGCTAGGCCTTTGCTTTCCTTCTATTTTTAGCCATCCTTTTTCATACTCGGGCTTTAGCTGCTTGCTCTGAACCGGGGGGCAGGGAGCCTGTTCAAAGCTCCCCGTTTCCACAAGGCGGGAAAGCTGCAGCCATCATTAACTCCCATTACAGCCAACACCGTGGAGATTAATCCGTGCTGGATCAGGAATTAACACCAGCTTCGCCCCTAACCAGCCACAGGCCGAAGAAGGCAAAAAGTTTTGACCCAACCGTATTTATCACTCACAAGCTAAGAGAAAGCGCGACTCCCACCTAAGAAATAAGTGATTTAGGAGCTTGACTTGGCTCGTCCTCGCCTTGAGGCGACGTCACACGACAGAAACTTGAGCAGCTGTGCTAGAAAGGGACCTTTTGTGCCATGGGGAAGATTTGTTCAATATTTTGGCCGTGAGCATTTCACACTGACCCCAGCTGCTCTCTGAGGGCTGGTGCTAGTGCCCCGGACACCAACAGGGCTCTGCAGGGAAGGGAGGCCCAAGGAGATCAGAGAGTCCGTCACGAGCTCGACTCTCGCCACACCACACGGTTACGCCTTCGAAACCTGGCAATTACTCTTATTCTCATTAACGCAAAGGCTTGGGAGAGTCATAGCATGTGCTCACGAAACCTCCCTTTGGACTTTTGCTTCCCTCTGCCACAAATCGCCAGTCCAGCTCCATCATTACTGCCGTTTCACAGCAGCCTTTCCACGAAGGTGAGGAACAAGAAATTCACTCGCAAGGGAAAGGAGGGGAAAGGAATCCATTACCGAATAATTAGTCTGACTTTATGTCTCATCCACCCACAGCAGAGGGCTATAACCTTGCTGGGAAATAGGAAAGCAAATCAGAAAACGAAATGAAAGGGCCCTCGGCTGCCTAGGAGGGATGGATGTTAGGGAAAGACTGCTCCCTCTGGCAGCGCTCGGAGACACTGCGGAGGGGAAACGGTGTCGTCCTCCGCCAGCGCCGCACGAGTCTGCCGGCCGCTTTGAGCCCCGAATGATACCCGAGGGTTGGACTCTCCTCCTCCGGGTCTGCGTCGTGGCATGGACCCCACGGCCCGTCCTCATCCCCTGCGTGGCAGCTACGGCCTCGCTGCTTTGGAGCATTATCCATTATAGCCCGTTCTGCCCCAAAAGGAGGATGCGATGCCCCAGAAACACCGCAGTCTTCCTCTGCTGAAGGGGAAAAGCAGGGTAAGCAGCGCTGCCGAGGTAAGAACGGAGCCTGCGGAGCGTGGCCAGGGCCACGGGACACCAAGGAGGTGCCAAGAAGGCAGTAAAGGTCCCCGGGGAACCGCAGCCTCCCAGAGACCCGCGAAGGAAACGTTCGTGTCCACAGCAGGAGCCAGAGCCCCGCACACGAGTGGCACCGGGAGCGGCTGGGATGGTACAAGGGGGTTTTCACCCAGTTCGCTCCGCTGGATGCCCAGATCAAAAGCCCATCCCTCGAGGGCACAGACCACGCTCTTCCGAATCACGAAAACCACTAAAAGCAGCCCACGGGGGCCTGGTTCATTCTAAAGATCAGGGCAAACAGGCGCTACAGGAGCTGACATTCAACTTGGGCAGCTCCCGGGAGCCAACATCTGGGCAGGATCATCCCTCAGGCTCGGAGCACGTGGAACCGAGTCCCCCGCGCGCTCGCGGGAGCCCTCGAACACCGCGCGGGCGGCGGGCCAGGGCTGCGCGCCGTGCTCCGGCCCCAAGAACCGTCATTAAAATATTTACATAGCTACGTAAACACTCCAACACGCGCTCAGCATCCAGGCTGCGCCTGGGCTACGAAAACAGCAGAAACAGGGAGCAAAAGGAGATAACGGCAGCGCTGCCGGCGCCAGGTACCTTCTCAACCCTCCCCTGTTTTGCCGGCCCCCGTCACACCGGGAGGGCCACAAGGCGCTTGGTTGTGGCCTTGGGGCCCTGTTTACACTGGATCCCTCCCGCACATGTGTCACACAGGGCTGGCTTGAGCCTCTTCTATTTAAGGAAAGTTTCCTCATCAGACCTGGACTAGGGCAACCTCGTGTGCAGGCCGCAGCTCTAGAAAGAGCCTTTGCTCCCCAATGAGGGGCCAAAAGGTAGTTTAAACTCTCAGTTAAAGCTTTGACAACTAACAGTTTTCCCAAAAAAAATGCCCCTTACTGTGGGAGACACTTGGCTGACTCGGGGAAGCTTGGCAAGGCTCAGAAAGTTCATCTCACCTCGCTGGGCCTCAAAAGCTGCTGATGGAAAAGTCCTGGAGAGCTTTGGTTAACTAGAGAGCTGCCAGCGAGCCTGACAGGTCCTCATAATTACACCAATTAAGAAGCCTCCCACCTGCAATTAAGCAGATATCCAGAATTGCCATCCTTCCCCCCAGCTTGGAGCATCCATAGGAGACCAAGGACACATCAGTCCCCATGTTCTTTGCGGGGGCGGCCGAGGATCACGGCATCCACCAGCTTTCCACAACCATCCCAGCCCCAACACACCTGGATACCTGGAGAAAGGAGCCCACGGGGCTCGGGGAGGAGGAGGAGGGAACAGCACCAGGATGAAGCACCGCACGGAGGAGGAATCCCCGGGCAGAAGGAAACGGGGCAGCAGCGTCAAGAGAAACCACTTTAAACGCGAACACCCGAAGCGCTCGCAGCGCCCGGAGCCGCCGGACGGGGGATGCGGCGCTGGGACTCACCCGTGCGGAGGACGGGATTCTCCTGCCCGGGGCGGGCGGCGGTGCCGGGGCTCGGGGGGCGCTGGCAACTGACGGAAACGAGAGGTTAAAGCCGCAAAGCGCCGGGTCCGGCCGCTCCTGTCCCTTGGCGGGGGGTGAGGGGGGTGTCTGATCTTGGGGACCCTTCCCAGCACTGCAAAGCCCCGGGGACACAAAAGGGATGGACAAAATAAATATCGCGGCCCCCCTGGGACCCGCTGCGGGGCCAGCAGCACCACAAGGGCGGCAGAACCCGGCCCCGGGGAGGGAGGAAGGGGCCTCCGAGCTCCCCGCAGGGGAGGCCGTAAGGACTGGCCCTGGGGGCAGAAATCCCCCCCCGGGGCCCCGCTCTGGGGCAGGGGGCAGCAGGGACCCCCCGCGTCCCGCGGCCACCGGGGAGGAAGCAGCCCCCCCCCCCCCATCAGGACAACCCCAGGGAGGCCGCAGGGCCCCCCCGGACGGCGACAACACGGGGACAGCAGCGCCCCCCCCCCCCACCCCGGGCAGGGGGCGCAGCCCGCGCAGCCCCCGCCCCCGCGCAAGCCCCGCCCCCCCGAGAAGACCCCGCCCACAAAAGGCGGAGCCGGAGCCGCCGCCGGGCCGGGGGGGGGGAGGGGCGCCGCCGCCGCCGCTACCGGGGGAGGAGGAGAGGGGAAGGGGGGATGAGGGGAGCGCGGAGGCCCCGCACCGACCCGGCTCCCGGCAGCTCCGGCCGCGCCTCAGACCCGGGCCCCGCCTGCTCCTCCGCCACCGGCTCCGGGCCCAGCCGCCGCCATCTTAGTGCGCCCACCTCCGCTTTACGGCGACGCGCGACCCTTTACGGCAACGGCCGCGGCGCGACACCGGCGCGACGCCGCGCAGCCCGCCCCCCGGGGGGTTGCCATGGCAGCAGCGCCCCCCCGCCGCCATGTTATTGTAGGGTCGCCAAGTGTCCCCTCCCCCCAGCGTGTCACTGTGGGGTCTCCCATGTCCCCTCATTATTGTAGGATTGCCCCATGTCCCCCCCATATTACCGTAGGGCCACCCCATGTCCTCCCCTATTATTGTAGGGTCACCCCATTTCCCCTTAAAATATTATTATGGGGTCACCCCATGTCCCCCCATATTACCGTAGGGCCATGCCATGTCCTCGCCATGTTATTGTGCTCACCACTCCCCCTGCCACCATGTTACAGGGTCACCCTCTGCCCTCCCCATCCTATTGCAGCCCTCCCCAGCATTAGGGGGGGTCACCCCATGTACCCCCTCCCACCCCCCCTCATGCAAGCCTGGAGTCTCCCCCCTCCATCATTCCCGTGGGGCCACCCCCCCCCCCCATCCTGCAGGGTCCCTCCTGCTCCCTCCTGTCCCCCATGTCACCCTAGGGTGCCCCCCACCATGTCACCCTAGGGTCCCCCCTCCTCAGCATTAGCAGAGAACTGGGGGGGTCGTGCCTCACTTCCCCCCTCCCATGCACAGGGCCCCGACCCCCAGCGCTCATGGCCAACACCTTTATTGGAGGCAAAGCCGGGCAGGGGACGGGCCCCGCCATGTTGTCACCATGAGCCACCTCAGCGCCCACGCGGGCCGGGCCTGTGGCCATCCCCGCGGCCATGGGGCCTCGGCCCCGAGGTGTTCGGCGGGGGGGCGCACGGGCGGCCCTGCTCGTGCCACCCCCGGAACGCGGATGCTGCTCTTCCGAGCACCTCCTCCACCTTGTTAATGACCCTAACTGGGGGTTAATTAGTAGTTAATGAGCTCCGGAAAGGGGGGTGGGGGGTCGGTGTCACATGAGGCGACACTGCTCGCCCCCCGTGGTGGCCGCGTCCGGCAGGCTCAGGCCCTCCAGGTCCAGGTTCAGGCCGGGGGGCTGCGGGCGAGAGAGAGGTGAGGGTCAGCGGCCAGCAGGACCTGGTGGCCCCAGCAGGACCTGGTGGCCCCAGGAGCCATCACCACAGCCCCCCGACTCCACGACTCAGCCCCGTCATGGTCACACAAGCAGTGAAGGGCGTCCAGAGCTGCCGCTGGGAGAGAGCCAGTGTCCCCGACTGCCCTTAGGAGACACGGATCCCCCTACCACTGGGAGGGACAGAACGGGGCTGGGGGGCAGAAGACTGAGGCCAGGCGGGGTGGCTCACGCTCCGCCGTCCCTTCCAGAGCCACTCAACCACCTTGCAGCAGGCAGAGCTCCACTGCAGGGCTGCTCCAGGTGCCACCCAGGCAGCGCTGGGACCCTACAAGCACGCGGGGAGCTCGGAACGTCGCCAGCCCCCACCCCAGGCCGTGTCACCTCCCTCCGTCCCCATGAGTGACGGCTCAGAGCATCCTTCCCTCAGGTCCTCAGCCAGGCAGCAAGGAACTCCTGGCTCAAGGACATCGGGGCCGCGCTGGATCCATGGGGCCACCTTGCTCAGACACTCACCGAATCCCCTGCCAGCTCCTTGGGAGGATGTCCCAGGTCCTGCAGCTGGAAGAGACAGGAGCAGATTGGCAGAGGGGGCGGACAGCAATCCCGGTGGGGGTGTCCGAGGCACTGTCCACGTCTCACCTGCTGCATGAGGTCCAGGACCATCTCGAAACGGGCTTTCTGCTCAGCCTCACTGTCCGTGGGGCGCTCGGCCTCGAACTGCTGGCAGATTTTGCCCATGACGTTGTGCTGCTCCCGGTACTTCTCGTACTGCTCCTCGGACAGAGAGTCGCGGTGCAGGCGCAGCCACTCGGGGTACTGAGGGCAGAGGAGAAGGGTTGGAGCCGGGGCAGGGGGCCACGGTGCTCACCCCAGCAGCAGCCCCTCACCTTCTCCGTGATCTCCTTGAGTGAGGGGTAGAGCACCTCCTTGGAGAGCAGGTTCTGCATGATGTTCTGCATGATGGGCAGGATGTTGCCCTCGCCGTCACCCTCCTCCAGGCCCAGCCCCTCGATGGCTTTGGCCAACTCTTCCTCTGACACGCTGGAGTTCTGCACAGAGAGCCTCAGTGTGGGGACCCTGGGGACAGCGAGTGTCCCACAGGGCGCCCACCGTGCCGGGCGCCCTAGGGGGACAGCACGAGCTGGAGGTCCCTGCTCCGGCTCTACCTGCAGGTCATTGGCGTTCTTGGCCAAGCCGCTGAGCGTCTCCTTGAGGCACGACGTGAACTCCTGTTGGGACGCAGTGTCACTCCCTGTGAGGCCGGGAGAGACGCGGGGTCAGGGGGGCTCCGTGGGAGACATGGGGGCCTCCCTTAACCTGGCTCAGCTTTTATCCCCCAAAGGCCTCATTTGCATCTGGAAGGAAAGCCCAGCTTGCCCAGTTTGGAAGCCCATGGCACTGGGATAACCCCCTGGAGGATGCCCAGACCCTCTTCTCCACCCTGCCCCACGACTCAGACCTCCAACACAAGCAGAGGTAGCCAGGACCCCTTGCACACAGCAGGGAAGTGCCACCCTGGAGCAGGGACTTCCAGTGAGTGCCATGTGGCTGCTGATCCCCATGGTGAATCTCTGCTTGTGCCACCGCCGGAATCAGCTCATGCAAGGGGTGTTCACCAGGCGGATGGGCAGCCTGGGGATGGTGGTCCCAGGCCACAGCAAAACACAGGATGCATCTCTGGTGGTGGAGCAGTTTGTCCTGGTGCCCGCTGTGGGAACATGCCCATGCCAGGAGCACTGCCTTTCACCCCCTCCACCCTGAGATGTGGCGGGGTTTGTTGGAGACTCCAGGCCCCACAAAGCATCCACGGACACCTGGTGTCGGCCAGCAGCGCGTGGCACACTGCTGCCCTCGGGCTGTCACTGCTGCCCAGGGCAAGAGGGACACACCAGCCAGGGGCTGCAAACACCCAGCGTGGTGTGAGGAGCTCAGCAGGGGCCTCAGCCTTCCCTGGGACTTTCCTGCAGTCTGTTGCCATGTCCTCCGCACCTCTTTCCCCACTAGTCCCTGTCCTCATCACGCAGGATGCAGTTTTGGGCAAACTTCCGTCCTTGGGGACAACACCAGGCCCCACTTCTGACCACAACAACTCAGCAGCTCCCAGGGGCGACTTCATCCCGCACTCTCCGATGGCCAGAGAAGGAAAACTGAGCCACGGGCCTCTCCTCCTGCAAGGATGCACTTTGTCCCATCTTTCACCAAACCGAACTTTGCCCTGCACAACAGGTGACAACAGCAATTGCTCAACTGTCCCGGAAATGTGGAAGGATCCGCCACTCCTTATTGTGGCACCGGGTGGCAAGGCCAGCCAATTGCTCCTGAGCTGGCAATCCGGAGCCTGGCACACCAGTCCCCGGCACACGGAGCAGGGAAATCTTAGCCTGGGGCAGCACACGCTGCTCTGCCCTTGTCCTTGGTCCCAGACCCCTGGCTGGCCAGCACCAGAGAGGCCAGTTGGGTGTCAGTGTCTAAGCCCGATGAGGCAGGATTCATTTTAAACTGGTCTTGCGCTACCTGAGGAGTTCACCAGGTTGCAACAAACCTCGGCGCGGTGGCGTAAGCAACTGAGCTCCCTGAGCCAGTGAGCAGGGAGGGTAACTGCACCGAGCGCGTTTGCTGCTTGCGTGACATTCGCTGAGTGCATCCAGCCGCGTCCCGGGGACGGGGAGCTGCTCTCGGTGAGGGACGCGGACGAGCCGAGGTGCCTGCGGGGACACCGACGTCTGTCACCTCCCCAGAGAGGGGCTCCGGCCGCTGGCCGGCTCCGAGCAGGTCCGCCCTGCGCGCACAGCCCTGCAAGAGTTTCTCAACCCTCTCCTGGAGTAAACCCAACCTAATTAAGGGAGCATAATTAAGCCCCAAGTAGCTCTGTGGCACTTCTAATTGCAGCCAGACACCTCAGCGACACACAACACGTTACCAGGGGCCCTCCAGCCCAGCTGCGAGTGCTGCTACAGAAAGCGGGGGGAAGGATCTTGCTTTCAAATCCGCTTCTCCGTACACCTCCCGGCGCTAAGCATCACAAGACAACGTTTGGGACTCCAAGCCCAAACTTCTCTTGAGGATTCCAAGCCATGCAGGTCTCCTCCCGGCAGCAGGGACTGAGGATGAGCAGCCTCCAAGATATGCTCCACAGACGGGATACAGTAAGATCTTCATTTCCGTAAGGATAGAAAGGCAGCAAGGCCAAATCCTAAGCTCCCTTGGCAGAGTCGGCTTCAGCCGGGATTGCTGGAAGCTGAAAGGCTCCCGGGACCCAGGCGGGACAAGCATCATCCACAGAAAGCCTCTCTCGGCGGCAGCAAAGCGGGTGCTCCAGGGCAGCCCCTGGCCCAGCACTGACTCCCTGCCCGCGCGCAGGGACCCAGTGCCACTCACCGACTCGTCCCGCTGCCTCCGACAGCTTCTGGAACTGCTCCACCAAGTGTGGCTCCTCCTCGGCCAGCTCCTTCATGGCCTTCTCGAACTCTGCCGTGGCCTGCGAGGCCAACTCGCTGTCAAACAAGTCCTGGAAAAACTTCTCCTGGGAGGCGAAGAGCGATTCCTGGGGGAGACAGGCACAGTGAGCGCCGTGGCCGGCTCCGGGTGCCAGGAAGGGCTGCAGCCAGCAGCGATGGAGCAACCCCAGGAGACGCCGCCTTCAAGCGTCGCGGTGGCCCCCCGGCGAGAACAGCCCCCCGGCGGGGTCTCCGGCAGGGGGTCCTGGCCTGTTGGTGTCGCACCTTGGCGGCATCGCCGGGGGACTTGTCGGAGCTGCTGGCGTCCCCGGGGGTGGGTGGCGACAGGGCGGTAGGTCTGGCCTTCTCGAAGTCGTCCAGGGCACCTGGGGACGGGAGTGGCTGGCTGAGCGGGGATGGGCGATTCGGGGCAGTGGGGTGGGGCCCTGGCTGGTAACAGCCCCTTGGGCAGGAGCCTCAAGGACTCAGATGGGGCGGACACTGCAGGGCAGGGGGACGATGACACCCGCAGGCCAGGCCAGGCCGGGGGTCTCCAGCTCCTGGGTGCCGCACGGGCGCAGCGAGCGGAGGTGGCTGCGGAGCGCCGCTCGGATCGCTGCGGAGCTCGGGACGCTGCTCCCCCCGTGTCCCCCTGGCTCCCCCAGCAGCCCCCAGCCCCTCTGCTCTCCCCATCTTCCCCCGGTCCCACAGCTGGGGGGGCCTCCCTGCAACGTCCCCTGCCCTAGAGCTCCCCCCATGTCCCCCTGCCCCTCTGCGCCCTCCCAGTGTCCCTCAGCCCCAGGGCACCCCCAAAGCCGCCCGAGCCCCCCTGCTCCCCGCACAGCCCCGCAGCCCCCCGGCTCCCCGCAGCGCCCCCAGTCCCGCTGCGTCCCCAGACCGCGCCCGGCACCGGGGCTGCCCGCGGCGCCGCCCGGCTCCGCTCACTGTCGAGCAGCTCGTCCAGCTCCCGGTCGGGGCCCGAGCCCGGCTCCGCCGCCATCTTCACGCGGCTCCGCCGCCGCCGGGGGAAGGGCGGGGCCGGGCCCTTCAGACCCCGCCCCCGAGGGATGGACACGCCCATCCCCGCCCCCTCGGTTGCAGGCCACGCCCCCGGGCGCACACGGAAGCGGAGCGGGCGGGGCCGCTGCCCCCAGCGCGCCCGAGCGGCCCCCGGGGCCTCCGTGCACACGGGTGCGGGGGGCCCTACGGACCTCGGGGCGGCCCCGGGGCCTCCGTGCGCCAGGCCCACCGGGTGTCCGAGTGGCACCCCGGGGTCTCCGTACGCACAAGCCCTGCAGCTCCTGCAGTGGCTCCCCGGGGGCCCCAGCAGCCTATTCGGACACTGCGCGACCCCCCGCAGGCTCCGGGCGGGCCCGGGTGGAATCCGCGCCGGGACCCGTGCGACCCCCCTGCGGGGAACGAGCTCTGCGGGCCCCGCGCGGACACCCGGGGCTCCCTGCGGGCCGGGGGGGACGTCCCGGCCGCGCCTGCAGGCCACGCCCCCTGCTGCCGCATAGCTCCGCCCCTCGGGTCCCTGGCCCCACCCCCGCCCCCTGGCGGCCCTACGGCGGGGCTGCAGGGGTGGAGTCGCTCTGCATAAGCATTCCCATTGGTTGCGGCCTGGTTGCGTCACAGAGCACCTGCGTGCTCTGGCCAATGATCTTTGGGAGCAGCTGCGCCCCTCCCTGGCTCCGCCCTGCCCTTAGGCTCCGCCCATTCACCATCCCCCCAGGCCCTGGCCCTGCCTCTGCCCCACATGTGTCACGAGCGGTGCCCGTGCTCAGCTTGGCCCCATCGTGCTGGGGAAGGGGGGATCAGGGAAGAGGGGCCGAGACTCAGTACCCCAGAGACCAAGGGTGCGTGGGGAAGGGGCAGGGGGAGCACCAGCCACCACGGGGGTTGAGGTGACGAGAGAGCAGCTACATGTCCTTAGAGTTCAGAGGGGTGTTGCTGTTGCACCCTGGGAGTGGAGAGAGGCTCCTGAAATGCTAATGAGATGCTAATGAGATGTAAATTTTATGGTAATGAGGCCACAAGTGGCTCTTCAGAAGCTCTGTTCTTAGCCCTGTTTTTCACCCGGCAAAACGGTGAAGGGCAAAATTGGTCCATGTGAAGGGGCGGGGCTTGGGGGAGCAGGGGCGGAGCCAGGGACAGGGAGGTTGGGACCAAAGGATGTGGGGATGGGGCTGTTGTTTTTGTTGTCTGGGGACCCCAGAGGTCTGAGGGTTCCCTCCCAGAGTAATGAGATGCTAATAAGATACTAACGATATGCTAATAAGGTCAGTGCTCACGGGTGTTGTGGGGCAGGGGCGTGGCCGGAGGAAAAAAGGGGCGGGGCCACCGCGGTGGGGGCGGGGCCTCCGCCGGGCCGCAGCCACTGGCGGCGCGAGGTGCCGGGAGGGGCGGGGCCCCGGGGCGCGGGGCGGGGCCCCTTCCCGCGCCTGCGCGGCCGCTCCCGTCCCCAGGGCGCAGCAGGGCCTCGTGGGCTCCGTTCCGGACGCTCCGCCCGCTCCTCGCCCCGGGGCTGGCGGGTCCCGCCCGCTGCCCGCTCCGCCCGGCCCCGGGGAGCGGCGGGGGCGGCCGCCGGGGCGGAGCGGGACGAGACGGGTCGGAGCGAGGGCTCTGCCCGGCCGGGAGCGGCGGCGCCGGGGCCGGCTCGGGACTGCGGGGCGGCTCGGGACTGCGGGGCGGCCGCGGCCGCCGCCGGGAGATAAAGGCCGAAGGGCCGGAGCGCAGCGGCCGCCTGCCCGCCCCGGGGCTGCCCCGCGCCGCGGGCTGGGCCCGGCCGGCCCGGAGGGGGCCCCGAGCCGGGTCCCGAGCACGACCCGCCCTGACCCCCTTCCTGCCCCCGCGCACACGGGACCGGGGGGGCTGCGGCCCCTCTGGGCCGGGAGAAGAGGGGCTGGGGGGCGGGTTTGGGGGGGTCTCTCCCTCCCTGCCCCAGTGCTGCGTCCCGGGGCTCCCCCACGGGCTCGGGGGCTGCTTTGGGACTCAGGAGAGGCCGATTCAGCCCCGCGTTTGGGGTTTGAACCCGGCGGGTCAGTGTGACAGATTCAGATTCATCCTCAAGGTGGACGCTCTGCTCAAGGTATGTGGCCAGGATGCGGGGAGCTGAAAATTTAACCTTGCAGTGCCCCAGGTGCCCCAGGAATTATATAGGCTCTGGGATCTGACATGGCCTAGAGAAGACCAATTTTAATGGAAGCAGCAAACACTCCAGTAGAGAACACAAAGAGGAAGAATTGCCCTGTCTTCAAACCCTTTTGAAAACGGACTTTTGCAAAGCCTGCCAAAAAGCAGCTCTTTAAACGCGGCTCCTGACTGTTGCTGCAGGGTTTGTTACAGCTGCCGAGGACAGTCAGGAAGGGCGGGCAGCCGCTGGGTGATCAACACTGCAGGTGTTGCAGAAGCGTTGGGAGCGTTCGTGTCGATAAGCGCGCAAGCTGCTGCAAAAAATGCACCCTGCTCTGTCTAACCTTACCTTAAAAAAAAAAGAAAGAAAAAAACCCCTTTATCTAAAGGGTGTTGGTAACGTTTCCCCTGTCCGTGTGTTCCCTTCCCTCCAGGTGGAAGGGGGCATCGGCGGCTCCTTCCCGTGGTCTCCGTAGTGGCCCCGAGGGCCCAGTGGGGCCTCGTGCTCAGCGGCCTCTCGCTCCCGCTGGGAACGTGGCCGCAGGGTCTCGGCAGCAGCGCCGGGGGCTGGTGCTGGACGGCTCCTTGGTCTGTGCAGCCAAGGGAGCAGCTCGGGAAGGGCCCCGGCACGAGGGCTCTGCTCGAGGACACGGAGGCAGCGGTTGCTGCGGCCTCCTCGTCGCAGCCGGCGCTTCCCTCGGGAGCGCGTTCGCTGCCGTCCTGCTTTTGGGAGCTGCTTCCCAGCCGGGAAGTGCCGGAGGCTGCAGGAGAGGAAGGAGCTGCCGGAGCCACCACGGAGGAGCAACCCCTGGACCCCCCGGCGGAGCTGCCTGAGGGAGCCGGGGCTGGGAGCAGCCAGGACTGCCTGGGAGGAGTACGGATATCCCACGGGAAAGGGGGGTGCCGCCAGGTGAGAGGTGGGAAGGGGAGGCAGGAGAGCTTGGAAGTTGCAGCGCACAGTCACGTGCCCCATGGAACAGCAGGTTAATGCGGTGCACGCTTTGGTTTGGTAAAAGCTTTTATAAATTTCAAAAAATGAGGAGAAAAAAAAGGGAGGAAAGGACAAGGAGAAGCACGCTGATGTTTTTATACATGTCTGGGGAAAAGGATTGTCTCCTGCTCTGAGCGATGCCCGCGAGTGGCCGGGCTCACCCCGCTGCTCCCGGCTGAGCCCCCTCATCGCCCATCCCTGTGGCTGGAGCGTCCCGGCCCTGCTCCTGCTCCTGCCCTCCCGGCCCTGTCCCTGCCCTGCTGCTGTCCCGGGCGGGCAGACGCCTCCCTGGGGCGCAGGGCAGTGAGGCCGAGCGCCCTGGGCTGATCCACCCCGTGTCCCCGTGCGCCGGGCTGGCTCCGTGTCCTCCGGGAGAGCAGCCGGGAGCTGCCGCCGCAGCACAGGCCGGGCCGGGGGATGACGCTGTCCCCCGTGTGGGAGCAGCAGCGAGAGGGAAGCCCAGGGCCTCCCTGCGGGGCAGCGGGGCGACCGGGACAGGTTCCTTGGCCGTACAGAGGGGAACGGCGCAGCCGGGCGGCCGCTCCACCGGGGCGCTCGGGAACGCGGCTCGGCCCAAAGGGGTGTCCAGGCCCCTGGCTGGTGTCCGGGCCCCTCACTGCGCTGCCCCCTGCACCCTGGGTCTCCCACAGGGCCCAGCCGCCCTTGCGCTGCGGGTCCCTGGACCAGGGCGCACGGGGCCACGAGTGCTGCGCCCGGGAGTCCCTGTCCCCCCTTAGGGCACACGGGAGCGCTGGGAGCAGCATGGGAGCAGGTCCTGTCCCCGTGCACCCCCCAGGGTGTTCCCGGCCCAACGCACGACGTCCCCGTGCCCTGGGTGCCCTTTCCCGCAGCCCGGGCCCTGCTGCTCCTCGGGGTGCGGGTGTCACAGTGCAGGGACAGCGGCGCGGGCCCCACCCGTGTCCCTCGCGGGTGACACTCGCCCCGGGCTCGGGGCTGTCCCTGCTTGTCCCGTGTGAGCAGCTCGCAGGCAGCGGGCGGCGCAGGGCGCGCTCGGCCCGGGGACACCGGCTGTGCCAGCAGGAACTGCGAAGGGGACAGGACAGGGGGGTCCCTCATCCACGGGGCCGGGAGCACCGCTGAGGGGCGGTACCAGGCGAAGCCGGAACCGAAGCCGCAGCCACAAAGGGAACCGGGACCAGGCCGGCAAGAGCAGGTGCTGCGTGTGCTCGGAGCTGCGAGACCGGCACGGGCGGGCGGACGCGCCGAGTGGGAGTGGGAGCCGCTGCCCGGGTGGAGGCCCCGGGCTGGAGCTGGCCCGGTGCGGGGCCCCTTCCCGGCAGCGGGAGCAGCCGCTGCCCCCAGGGTCCCGCGGGGACGGCGAGTGCCGGGGCAGGCGGCGGAGCTGGGGTTGGGCCGGGGGCATCGGACCCGGCCGGGCAGCGCTCGCGGCTCCGGGCGGAGGCACCGAGCGCGGTCCTGGCCCGGCCGGGGCTCAGCCCTGTGCCCGCTCGGGGAGCCCCTGAGCGCTGGAGCCGGTGAGGAACGAGCCGGGGGGCTCGGGGCAGGGGATGGGGTGTGCGGGGCTCATGTGCATCGAGCCTGGCGCCTATGGAATCCATAGGGACCATCCCTATCCATAAAGACCACATGGCGCTGCCAACGCTGTGAGCGTCCGCGCAACTCCACCATGACCTGCGCGTGGCTGTAAGGGAAAATAACAAAAACTTGTTCAGCTGCTGGAGCTGATCAGGTTGTTAATTTTGTTTGTGATCAGCCAACTTGTTTAACTGATTGGTCTGATTTATCTAATTATCTTGTTATTTTTGTTTATGTGATAAACCTGTTTCTCTGTTAGATCTGATTTATCTCATTATCTTGTTACCTGGTTTATGGGATAAAGAACAACTTGTTTATGGGGGCTGCAGTGGTGGCTGATGGTGACTCCTGGGTTTCCCTGTGTCACCTCCCTGCTGATGGCGTGTCCTCATGGAGCAGTTTCCTTGTGAATATTGAATGTGTGTTGACTCCTGCTGACTAATGATTCCCTGCTCTGAGCTGGAAGCACTGGCTGCACCTGAAATAAAATATTGGACTGCCCCGATGGTGTCTGCTGCGCTTGTGTGTCCCCCACTGCACTGCTGTGCCCACAATGTGCCCAACTGCCCAGCTTGTCAGTCAGTCACTGTCACAACCTGCCTCCTGACATCACCTGGAACAGCTCATCCACACTGAATGATTACCTCATATTCATTAGTTATTGAATAATTGGCTCATTAGCAGCTCTCCCTAGTCACTCAGTCCAGGAGCTGCACAAACACTGGATGAGGGGGTCCCCAAAGCCCCTTTCACTGCATATTCTAAGTCGTGCGTGAAGGTTCGGCCTGGTGCATGGGGGCTCCCCTGCCACCGCGGTGCCCGTGAATGGGTGGAGGTGGGGGTCCACACCCCCCAGCCCCTCCCCGCCCAAGGCCTCTTTTTGGAGCTGGAAACAGACGACTTAGTCCTGTTTCCATGCTCCAAAACGCACAACTTAGTCTCCATTTCTGAGCTCGCCAGCCAGACCCAGGAAGCACTTTGGAGCCCCAAAAATGCACAACTTAGTCTCTGTTTCGAGCTCTGGTGCCAGCGCAATGCACCTGGTTTCAAGCTGCAGAAACGCAGCCCTTGGCCTCCATTTCTGAGCCCCAACCAGCCCCAGAGCCTGGCTTTGAACCCAAAAAACGCAGCACTTAGTCTCTGCTGCAGACCGGCCTCGGGCAGCCCCAGACCCTGGTTTGGAGCCCCCCAAACGCAGACTTGGCCTCTGTTCTTGAGCCCTCCAAGCAGCTCCTGGAGGCTGATTGTGACCCAGAATGCAGGACTCGGCCTCCATTCCCGAGCCCTCCAATCAGCCCCCAGAGCTGCTCTGGAGTCCCCAAGAAGCAGCACTTAATCTGCATTTTGGAGCCCCAAAGCACCCCCTGAGCCTGGGGGGAGGCAGCACTGGGGAACAGGCGCCATCCTGCACCTCTGGGGCCTCAGGAACAGCCCAGGGGCCGCTTGGGAGCTCAGGGAAGGAGCGGGAGCCCCAGGCAGCCCTGGAGCCCCCCAAGGGCAGGATGGAGCTGCCCTTGCTGGACCCAGGCAGCCCCCAACCCCTCGGGGCTCTTCCAGCTCCACCAGGGCAGAAGTTGCCCCCCTCAGTTTCAGAGCCCAGAACACAGGACGGAGCCTCTGTTGTGGAGCCCCAAAACACAGGGCTGAGCCCCCTTTCCCAGCTCTGACACCCCCCAAGGCTCTTTTGGAGCCCCAAAAGCAGCTCCAAAGCAGCCCGGGGGCTGGTGGGAGCCCAGAAAGGAGCCTGAGCCCCCAAAGCCAGGATGTTGCTGCCCTTTCCAAACCCCAGGACTGAGTCCCCCTCTCCTTCCTGAGCTCCCAGACCAGCCCCCGGGAGCCGGGATGGGAAACACAGGAGGGAACCTCCATTCCCAAGTCCCAAAGCAGCCCCCGGAGCCCGCGGGGGAGCCCAGAGCTGCAGCCCCCCAAGGCTGCCCCTTTGCCCTGGTTCTCACCCCAGGGCCCCTCGGCCCCGTCGTGCGCGGGGGGCGGGAAGGAGGTCGGGGCGGGTCGTGCTCGGGACCCGGCGCGGGGCAGCCCCGGGGCGGGTGGGCGGCCGCTGCGCTCCGGCCCTTCGGCCTTTATTTCCCGGCGGCGGCAGCGGCCGCTCCGCGCCCCGCCGCTCCCGGCGGCGGCAGCCCCGGCGGGCGGCAGAGTCCCCCGTGCCCCCCGGCCGGCACCGGCCCGGCCGCTGCCGCCGCTTACCTGGGCCGGGCGGCCCGGCCGGAGCCTCCCGCACCGAGCGCCACCGCCGCCCGCGCCTCAGGGAGGTGGCGCCACCGCGCAGGCGCGGGAAGAGGCCGCCCGGCCCCGCCCCCTCGCGCCCCGCCCCCTCGCGCCGCCGCTCGACCTGCCGCTCCGCCACGCCCATTGGCCCCGCCCCTCCATTGACCCCGCCCCCTTTGACCGCGCCCCGCCGCCCTGGCCACGCCTCCCGCATTCCTGGCCACGCCCCCAGCACACAGGATGCTTCAGCCTGGGTTAATCACCACGGAGAGCTGAGGGAGGAGGGTTAGGACCTTCTTAGCATATCATTAGTATCTCATTACTCATTCAGCACAATGAGTGCTAACTGCTCCGGGTTGTCCTGCCCTTGTCACCCCGGAGCGGGGGGTTGTCTGCAGCACTGAGTCGCACCCCTGAGCCCCCTTTTCCTCCCGCGGTTTGGCCCCGCCCCCTAGGTCCTGGCCCCGCCCCCTCGGCTCTGCCTCCACCCCACTGCCTCACAGGAGTGCCTGGAACAGGATGGCAGGAGGGAGCTGGGCTGGAGGGGGCCAAGTTCCGGAGCGCTGTTCCGGGCGCTCCCGCAGGATCCGCCATCGGCCAGCGCGTGGGTGGAGCCAGGGCCGAGGGGGCGGGGCCGGAGGCGGGACAGAGCAGCTCTCTGTGATTGGCTCCTCTATGAAGCCACTCACACAAAGTGGCTGGAGATCTTCAAAACCCGCTTGGACGCAGTCCTGTGCCACGTGCTCTAGGTGACCCTGCATATGCAGGGGGGTTGGACTAGATGATCTCTAGAGGTCCCTTCCAACCCTAAGCATTCTATGATTCTATGATTCTCTATGATGAATTTGATAATTCTCAGTGCTGACATGCTAATAAGGGGGCAGGACCCACTGTGAGGGCGTGGTTAGGGCTGAGGGGGCGTGTCCAGAGGGGATGGGGCGTGGCCAGGTGGTGAAAGCTTGTTGGGTCCCTGGTGCCAGATAGGCTCAGGAATCGGCAATCCGAGGACAAAAAATGAACTTAATGACAAGGATGCCTTTAATTAACATAACATAGAGACAAGGACGAATGAATACGAATCAGTTAGTACATGCGAGTATGAAAAAGTTACTTACTGAATAATACTTGACAGCAGAATTATGAGACCACACATCTCTCCAAGGTAACAGGCTGGAGGGGCCGGCAGGCTGTCAATCATAGTGGGCGTCCCCACGGGAGACAACATTGGCCTCGATATTGGGAGTCTCCGTCCCCAAAATCTGCCCCTCGTATTTTTCCCCTTCTATAGTCAGCTGGATGTTGCCTCACGGTCACAGGCCCTGGTTCTCTTGGGGGACTTCAACTACCCTGACATCAACTGGAAGGACAACATGGCCAGGCACAAGCAGTCCTGGAGGTTCCTGCAGAGCGTCGACGATAAGTTTTTGATGCAGGATGTGGAGGAGCTGACAAGGAGAGGTGGCTACTGAACCTCGTACTATCAAATAGGGAGGGCCTAGTAGGAGATGTTAAGGTGGGGGGTAGCCTCGGCTGCAGTGACCATGAGTTGGTGGAGTTCAGGATTCAATGAGGAGGAGGCAGGGCTGTAAGTAGCCTTGCGACGATGGACTTCAGGAGGGCCAACTTTAGCCTCTTCAAGGACCTCCTCGGAAGAATCCCTAGAAGGCAGGGAGGCCCAAGAGAGATGATTAGTTTTCAAGCAGCACTTCCTCCACGCCCAGCAGCAGTGCATCCCTGTGTGTAAGAAGTCAGGCAGAGAGGGCAGGCGACCTGCGTGGATGAGCCAGGAGCTTGTGGCAATGCTCAAGCAGAAGGCAGCGGTATACAGAATGTGGAAAAAAGGACAGGCCCCCTGGGAGAAATACAGGAACGTAGTCAGGGAGTGCAGAGATGCGACAAGGAAAGTGAAGGCATGTCTTGTTAAAAATAACAAGAAAAACTTCTTCAAATGTCTTAATAGCAAAAGGAAGATCAGGGAAAATGTGGGTCCGCTGGTGAACGGGATGGGCACCCTGGTTACAAATAACACAGAAAAAGCAGAGTTGCTCAATGCCTTCTTTGCTTTGGTGTTTACCAAGGGCAGCCCTTTAGAGCCCCAGGCCCTAGAGACAAGAGAAGAAGCTGGTGGAGAGGAAGACTTGCCCTGGGTAGAGGAAGATTGGGTCAGAGAGCACCTAAGGAACCTTGATACCCACAAATCCATGGGCCCTGATGGGATGCACCCCAGAGTGCTGCGGGAGCTGGCAGATGCCATAGCTAAGCCGCTCTCCATCATCTTTGAAAGATCCTGGAGAATGGGGGAGGTGCCGGAAGACTGGAAGAAGGCCAATGTCACGCCAGTCTTCAAAAAAGGCAAGAAGGAGGACCCAGGCAACTACAGGCCAGTGAGCCTCACCTCCGTCCCCGGAAAAGTGATGGAACGGCTCATACTGGCTGTTGTCTCTGGGCACATGGAGGACAAGAAGGTGCTCAAGAGTAGTCAGCATGGATTCACCAAGGGGAAATCTTGCTTGACTAACATGATGGCCTTCTATGATGGAATGACCGGCTGGATAGACGAGGGGAGAGCGGTGGATGTTGTCTATCTCGACTTCACCAAGGCTTTTGACAACGTCCCTCACAACATCCTCCTGGGCAAGCTCCGGAAGTGTGGGATAGATGAGTGGACAGTGAGATGGATTAGGAATTGGCTGGAAGGCAGAGCTCAGAGGGTGGTGATCAGCGGTGCAGAGTCTAGTTGGAGGCCTGTAGCTAGTGGGGTCCCCCAGGGGTCAGTCCTTGGTCCAGTCCTGTTCAATTTATTCATCAATGACCTGGATGAAGGCACAGAGTGCTCCCTCAGCAAGTTTGCTGATAACACAAAACTGGGAGTAGCTGATACCCCAGAGGGCTGCGCTGCCATCCAGAGGGACCTGGACAGACTGGACAACTGGACAGTGAAAAACCTCATGCAATTCAACAAGGCCAAGTGCAAGGTCCTGCACCTGGGGAGGAATAACCCCAGACACCAGTACAGGCTGGGGACTGACCTTGTGGAGAGCAGCTCTGCAGAGAAAGACCTGGGTGTCATGGTGGACAAAAGTTGACCACGAGGCAGCAGGTGCCCTCGTGGCCAAGAAGGCCAATGGGATCTTGGGGTGCATCAAGAAGAGCGTCTCCAGCAGGTCCAGGGAGGGGATCCTGCCCCTCTGCTCAGCCCTGCTGAGGCCACATCTGCAGGACTGTGTCCAGTTCTGGGTTCCACAGGACAAGAGGGATGTGGAGCTGCTGGAGAGAGGCCAGCGCAGGGCTATGAGGATGAGGAGGGACCTGGAACATCTGCCCTGTGAGGAGAGGCTGAGGGAGCTGGGCCTGTTCAGCCTGGAGAAGAGAAGGCTGAGAGGGGACCTGAGCAGTGTCTAGAAGTACCTCAAGGGAGGCCATGAGGAGGATGGGGCGGCCTCTTTGCACTGGTGGCTACCAACAGAACTAGAGGAAACGGCCCCAAACTGAAGCACCAAAAGTTCCACAGGAACTTAAGGAAAAATTTTTTAACAGTGAGGGTGCCAGAGCCCTGGAACAGGCTGCCCAGAGAGGTTGTGGAGTCTCCTTCTCTGGAGATCTTCAAACCCGCTTGGCTGCAGCCCTGTGCCACGTGCTCTAGGTGACCCTGCGTGTGCAGGGGATTGGACTGGATGATCCCTAGAGGTCCCTTCCAACCTTAAGCATTCCATGATCCTATGATCCAGACAGGGATAAGAAGGGAGTTCATTGGCACGTGATGCAGTTGTGCATTCAGATGACTTATTTGAGGCACCACATGCCTTTTTAGAAGACCCTGGCTTGCAGGGAGTTCAACTAAATTCCATGAACTGCAGAAATACATTGGAGGTGGCATTCCCCTTGCCAAGCTAAGTGTGTACAACGCAGACATCTGCTTGAGAGCCCCTTGTCTAAGTTCTTAAGGGAATCACTGGATATGGAGTCACTTGTGCACACAAAATACCTGGTGACATTCGAAGAGACAGGGTGGTCCAAGGCATGTAGTGTGCTTGCTCTGGTGGAGGAAGCAGGATAACCCGCATCCTTCTGGATCTTCAGCTGAAGGCCAGGTTGGGAATTTCCTAGGCCATCCCAAATGCCCTGGATGCCTGCTACTCCTACTAGAGCACCATTCACTCTAAAGCTGACAGATCCTTACTGCTCAAAAAGCTGTATTTCACTGTAGGCATTTTACAGAGTTACAGAATGGTTGCAGATGATCTAGTCCACCTTCCAACCCCTTGATCAAGCAGTGTCACCTACAGTACATTGCAGAGGATCATGTCCAGACAGGTTTGGACTATCTCCACACAAGGAGACTCCACAACCTTTCCGGGCAGCCCAAGCCAGTGCTCTGTCACCCTCACAGTCAAGACGTTTTACCTCAAATTCAGGCAGAACTTCCTGTGCTTCAGTTTGTGTCCATTGCCACTATTCTATTGCTGAACATCACTGAAAAGACTCTATTCCCCCCGCCCTTCCTTTCTTGACACCTTCCCTCAGGTATTTGTGCATGTTGATGAGATCCCCTCTCAGCCTTCTCTTCTCCAGGCTAAACTGGCCCAGCTGTCTCAGCCTCTCCTTGCAGATGAGATGCTGCAGTCCACTGATCAACTTTGTAGCTGCACACTGGACTTTCTCCAGTAGCTCCTTGTCCCTCTTGTACTGGGGATCCCAGAACTGCAGATCATATTCCGCTTGTGGCTTCACCAAGGCTGAGTAGAGAGGCAGCATCACCATCCTCAACCTGCTGGCAATGCTCTTCCTAATGCAGGTCAGGAGCCCATAGGCCTTTTTGGCCAAAGGTCTCATTGCTGGCTCATGGTTGGTCTGTAATCCACCAGGATTCCAAGGTGGAATCTGCTCTCTGCAGAGCTGCTTTATGCCCTTGTGATCTTCAGGGCACATTCTGCTTAGCAGCAACTTTTGCCCTCGGGGGCTGTTCTGCCAGCAGTCTGCCTGTGGGTAGGCAGGCTTGATGAGGGCATGTGTGAGTCAGAGCAGCCCTCCAAGACAGAAGGCCCCTTTGTGGGGATGAAAATGCAGGTCGCCATGTGGCAGCTCTCCTGCAGTTTGCAGCCCGCCTGGTTGGTTGGTCTACAAGAGCTCTGCCAGAAAGTCAGCATGGTCAAGTGAATGTTTGCGGGCACCTGGTAGGCCAGGAGAAGGAGCATGGCCCTGCTGCTGACCGGGAGGTCACTTGGACTCTGAGGCCGCTCCTGTCCCAGCAGCAGCGCGGCCGGCAGCGGGGTCTGGTGCAGACCCGCGGGGAGGTCCCTTGTGTGCGCGGAGCTGCCGGGGCAGCAGCAGGCGCTGCCTGTGAGGCCAGGGGTGTCTCAGCAGTGGGCAGGGACATGGAGGCCATTGCGGGGACGCTGCCGGGAGGCCCCTGCTCTCTGCAGGGCTGGCTCTGTGCTGACGCGTGGGCGTCGGCTGGTGACGTCACTGCTGCCGCAGCCCCTGATAGGCCAGGCCGCGCAGCTGGTTGTGACGTCAGCAGCCCCTTCCTGGCCGGGGCGGCTCTGCCGAGGAACCTGGTGTCCCTGCAGCCCGCGGCGGCAGCAGCCCACGCTGGGCTGTGCGCAAGCGAGGTCCCCCTGCCCGAGGAGCTTCTGGGCCAGCAGGAGGCTCACGGCGGGTGCTGGCGCTGAGGTCGCTGCTGCCAGAGCAGTGAGGGGCCAGCAGCAGCGGCGGGGACGAGAGGGTTTGCTGAGGGTGCCCCGTGGAGGGGCTGACACCTGCGGAGCTCTGCAGCCCTGGAGAAAGGCAGCTCCTTAATCAAGAGGCCTTCAGTCTAGGATGTTTGTGGAGTGCGTGGAATTGGAACTACCAATTCTGTGAGCAACACCAGGTCCATTTCCTACTCAGAATGTGCTGTGCAGATCTTTTTTTCTTGCCTTTTTTGCTTCAGCTGGATATTCTCTCCTCACAGTCATGGCCTATGACCGCTACGTTGTCATCTGCAAACCCCTGCACTATGGGACCCTCCTGGGCGTCAGGGCTTGTGTCAGAATGGCAATAGCTGTTGGGGAAGTGATTTTCTCAATGCTCTCCTACACACTGGGAACACATTTTCCATTCCACTCTGCCAAAGCAATGATGCAGTGGAGCAGTTCTTCTGTGAAACTCCCCAGCTCCTCAAGCTCTCCTGCTCAGATTCCTACCTCAGGGAAGCTGGGATTATTGTGGTTAGTGTCTGTTTAGGCTTTGGGGGTTTCATTTTTGTTGTGGTGTCCTATGTGCAGATCGTCGCTGCTGTGCTGAGGAGCCCCTCTGAGCAGGGTCATCACAAAGCCTTTTCCATGTGCCTCCTGCACCTAACTGTGTTCTTCTGGTTCGTAAGCACCACAGTTTTTCCCTACTTGACGCCTCCCTCCATCTCCTCCCCAGCTCTCGCTCTGGCACTGACTGCTCTCCACACAGTTGTGCCTCCAACAGTGAAACCCCTCATCTGCAGCATGAGGAACCCAGGAGATGAAGGAGGCTTTGAGGACACTGGCTCAGTGGGCACAGTGTCAGCCCCAGTAACTGTCCAATGTGTATCCATCCATTATTTAGGTTATATAGCACTAAGGCTATGTATTACTTATTTCCTTTTTCTTTTCTCTCTTTCATTAATTTTTTAAGAAGACATGTTCTGGTTCATGGCAATTGTCCCCAGTAGTCCGTCTCTTGAATTTCACCAGAAGACTTTGTTGAGGCATGAGGTGAGGCTTTCCCCTTCATCATCAGAAATGGAAGAACCTCATGTGAGCTCCCATGGATGCCCTCAACACAGTGAGGAGAATGAATATCACTTTTCAGTGTCTCCTTCATCACTGTCACCAAGGGACTTCAGAAGGAGACACTATGGCTCCAACAAGTAAAGATGAGGTGAGACCACGGGTGCCATCCATGAGGAGAGCTCAGCACCTCTTGGGCACAGGAACACCCCTCTCCTGCAAGGGTGGCAGTCGGCTGTCACTGTGGGCTGGTCGCTGTTGTGCTATTTTGACGACTGCACCAAATTTTACTGTTGCACTATCTGCCGTTAAAAGACAGACAGTAAAATAATCCAGAGGACCTTTAGCTAGTTGCTTTTATTCACCAGTGCAAGATCCTTTCAATAACAACATCCACCATTAACTGGTGTGATTGTCATAGGAATCAACTGACCAATTATTAAACAGGAATTCCATAGAGAAGGAAAAGAAAAATAAAATAAAACAGAATGAAATAAAAATAAAAGTAAAATAAATAGAATGTGATAGTGTTACTTCACCCTGAATATACGGGGAGATCTTCAACCTTTCAAGCAATGACCTTAGCCCAGCATCCCAGGTTAAGGGAATGAAGGGATACTCACATCACGTTCCATCCGGAGGAGTTGTTCAAGTCTTGTTCCTGATCTCTGCTCAACTCACCACTGCTAGACTCCATCTTTTATACCCTTTGGAAAGGAGTACATGACTGTGCTATGGTCATCCCCACAGGGTGGTCCTTCCAGTATCCAGGCGAGTTTGGTCTCTATCAGGTGCTTTGCAAACATATCAGTTCTTTACTGAGTGGGGTCTTTCCTTGCAAATGTTAGGGAAGCGGGATCCTCCTGCCTTCACAGGACTTCCCCCTGTCTTTGGTTGTCTCATCCTCACTTTTCTGATGAGCTTTTCTGCCACCCATCTGCAACATCGGCAGATCAGAGCTCGTGCACTTCTGCAGTTTTGTTGTTAGCTTTTTACTCACCCACCAGCCCCTTCCTCTCCAGAGCTCCAAAGCTACAAGTGGAGATGGAGCGGAGGGGAGAGGAGTCAGGAAGCCGCTTGTGTGGACAGACCCATGCGTGACCATATCATGCCCTTTCCCCCTGGGGGAAGGTGAGGGGACCATATTGCCCAGAAATGCCCCAGCATTTTCTCACTACAGCCTTCACAGGGTTGCAGAGCTTTCCTGGAGATGTGTCCACCAAGAGCAGTAGGATTTTCTCTTTTTAAATTTATTTTTCTCGTTCCTATGCTGTTCTTCTGTGCTAACCTGGGTATACAGCAGTGAGTTTAGTATCACCAAACATGGGGCAGCCCATGGTAGAATCCCCCAAAGGCCGTGCAGCAGATCCAGGCATGCCTGGGGAAAGGAGGGCTCAGCAGCTGCTGGAGAAGCAGTGGGGACCCAGGAGGCTCAGGGGAGGAGGACTGGAGAGTGATTCATGCACTCGCAGTGAAGCAGCACAGGCCGGAGCTAGTGCACACCTGAAAACATCTCCTGCTCTTGCAAGAGCCCTGGGTCACTGTGAGAACCATAGACACGTGTCAGTCGTGAGTAGCCCTGTTTGGCCAGGTCTGCTTCCCAACCCAGCCACCAAGGCCAGTGCAGAGTCAGGAGTCACCTATGGCCTTAGGGCCCCACAGCCCCACTGCTGTTTTCATGGAGATTTTCTGACAACAACTGACAAGGGGAGAAAAACCTTCTGAGGGGTTTATTTGGAGCTGACAATGGCTGTTGGCACCTAGGACTTGTGTGGGCACATGGCTGCTCTGGAACACGACGCAGCAGCCTCTCTGTAGCCCCCAGGACACAGTGTCTGTTGCTCTGCGCCAGCCCCGCTCTGGGGATCCTGCCGGGCTCTTTCACCTGCGCCGCTCCTCTCGCTGCACCGCGATGCAGCGGCAGCAGAACACTCTGCGCAAGGCCCGAAGCGCCGTCCTGAGCCGCGAGCGCCATCGCCGGGGAGCCGCGATGTCCGGGAGGGCAGCGGTGCCTGCGGTGGGAAGCAGAGCTGTGGGCAACGGGCTGCACGGGCGCAGGGCTGCACCTGCCTGTCCCTGCCACCAAGGGCCTCATAAGGGGCCGTGGCCTCAGCACAGCAGCCCCCGAGCGCTTCCTGCTGCCGGCCTCGGTGCCGCTCGCTGCCCCAGACAGACCCGCCATCCCCAGTAGGGCTCTCCACCCGGGTACGTACCTGGCTCAGTGTCTGCCGTGGGGCTGCAGGAGGACGATGACTTCTCCTCCTCTTGGGGCTCCAAAGCATCCTGCATGGACAGAGCAAGAACACTCACTCATTGGCCATCAGCTGCTGCTGCTCAGGGTACCGGTGCCCCAGGGTGCAGAGGGTTTGGGGCTGGGGGAGGCTGCCCAGGGCTGCGTGTCCCAGGGAAGGGACCTGCGGCTGGCACGGCAATGGGACACGGCTTGTTGTGGGGCCGTAGCAGCAGGGCTGGGCTGGGGCCGTGATGCACAGGGGAACGGAGGCAGCCGCTGCGTGGCACAAGGGGGCTCGTGTACTGGGTGAGGAGGGGGCTGCTGCTGACGCTGCCCCTTCCCTCCTCGCTGGGCATCCAGGCCCCAGGGCTGAACGTGGCACAGGGGTGGAGGGGACGTCAGCTCTGCACCTTTGGCACTTGGAAATGGAGACGACCCAGCATTTCCACATGGCAGACCGCACAGGGCAGGTGACAGCGGGGCACCGTGGACAGGGGGATTCCTTGGGACGGGGCAGCTCTGGGCATGCCCTCTGCACCCCCCCCCCCCCCACACACACACAGCTCACATAGGAGCTCCCTTGGATCGTGGGGACAGGTGACATGCTCCATGCTTACCTGGGAAGGAGGGCCTGCAGACAGGAGAGAAGCTGCTGCTGTCGCTTCCTGCAGCAGAGATTCCTCAGCTCCTCTGGGCACTGCTGGCTCAACAGAGGGGCTCTCAACCTCACCAGGTCCCTCACTGGTAGCCTCTGCTTGTTTGATGTCGCGCAAGCAGGGCACCTTCTGGAGGTCCATCTCCCTTTCCATAAACAGGCTGCGGAGACTGGGTCTAATCCAGGCCAAGGAGCTACTTTCCTTCAACTCCTCCTCTGGCAGAAGCTCTTCATCACTATCCTCCTCATCATCGCTCTGCTCTGCTATTTCATCCAGGTCTCTCCTCCATGTTTCGATGTTCTGCTTGGGGGCATGAGCATAGAGGCGCTCCAGCACCTCCCACTTGCCCTTGGCATCCTTGAGGAGCTCCACTTGCGTGATCTCTGGTTTCCACAGATTGTGGAAGGAATTTCTGGCAAGGAGCTATGAGAAGAGAGGCAGATTTTGTGAAGGGAGCTTCTTTTCCCAACAGGAAAGGTCTCCTGAGACTCCTTTCCCCAGTGCTGGGACAACCCGTCTGTCACAGCGTGACACCGGGGTCAGCCCCAGCACCAGGAGGGCTCCCACCTGGCCCAGCCCTCCCTTGCACTCACCTCCTTGGGTCTCACATTGAGGGATCCTGACACTGACAGGGAGAAACGCTCCCCATGGCCCTCCTCTTCCTTTTCCTGGCTCTCCTGCAGGCTCTGCTCCTTCCTCAGGAAAGTGACTTCCCGGATCTGGGCCAAGCTCTGCCCCGTGCGGGCCAGGCAGCTCCTGTCGAGCTCCTCCAGGGCCTCTGTCTTGATGCTGAGCACCCCCAGGTACCGCGCGGTGTTGTCTTCGTGCACACGCAGCGGCCTTCCTTGCACGTGGCAGGTGATGCCCACGGGCTGTTGTTTGGGGTCCTGCCCTGCTGGTGCTCCTTGTGGTGTCCCTGTCCCACCATCCTTGCCTGGGGAAGCTGGTGTACCGGCCCTGCTGACCTCCCTTTCTCCCCCTTGAGCGCAGGGATACGGCCCTTCCTCAGCTGCAGGGGCTCTTCCTTGGTCACACTCCATGGTCTGGAGCAGCCACGAGCTTGCCTGTGTGCCTTGATCGACGGTGTGTGCCAAGTCATCAGGCTGTGCTGGCTGCTGGCTGGCTCCAGGGCTCGCGTCATCAGGACGGCTCAAGGGGGCAGACCCCAGCCCCACGCCTGTGTCCTCCAGACCCACAGCAGGAGGTGTGGGGCCATGTGGGACAGGCGCCTGGCTCTCAGGTCTCAGTTCCGTGCCAGTTTCTCCATCAATGCCCTGAACGAGGCTGACAGGCTCAGGTGAGAAGGGCCATGGGGATTCCAGTGGGGCCGTTTCACTGCAGCACCCGGCAGTGACGTCTTGTGCAGAGCTGGGTGGCACCACTGCAATGGAGGAGCTGCTGAGTCCAGCCTCCTCCGAAACACCTTCAGCTGCCATCGGACCCTGCTCAGAATCATCTGGGATAGAAGCGGCCACTTCTTCTTGAGGATTCTCCATCGCAGGCACTTGCCCTTCAGGAGGAATGGTCTGTGCTCTCAGGAAAAAGGAGGAGCTTCCCACGAGCTGCTGGCTTTTCAGGGATGGACTCATCCTCTCATCATCCCCTTGACATATCCTGCCTTCTCCCGCTGATGATGTTGAAGACTCAGGCCTGGATCGAGGCAGGAACTGGACATGCTCTTGATTTACCTGGATGAGAGCGCTAGTTTCTTGCTGGGGTGTTTGAAGTGGAGGCAGGGCAAGCCGCGATGGCTTGAGCTTCTGCTCTTCCCTTCTCTTCCCTGAGTCCAGAGTCATCCCAGCACCAGGAAGAGTTGGGAAGCGTTCCCTGGCAGCATCTTTGCTGGAATTTGCAGCCACCATCTCCAATGCCTTGTTCATTCTCTCCAGGACTCTCCTGGCCACCCCTTCCTTGTCCAGGGCAAAGGTCCTGCCTTTGGGAGAAGACCCGCAGGACGTTTCCAGAACAGGCAGCTTGGTTCGACTTGCAGATCCTGCTGGTTTCACTGCAGAGTCCTCCAGGCCTCCCTGTGCCTGCCAAGCTGCCTTGGCTGGGAGAGATGGGAAGCTGGGCACATCTGATGTCCCCGATCTTGTCCTGCCAGTCAGTGTCCTGCTGTATCCCAAGGCAGCCTTCTTTGCAAGGCTGGAGGAGGGATACAGATCTCGCACTGTGCAGGAGACATCGCTGGCCGTGTCCTCCACCACCTGCAATGGAAGCCCACCACAAAGGCCAGGTTACTGGTGTCCTTTTCCCTCCCTCCATGCTTCCCAGATGGGTGCTTGGCTGTCACCGCCGCTCAGCTCTGTACCTGTGCGATGCAGTTTTGGGAGCAGCGTGAGTCCTGAGGGCCGGGCAGCGGCGGCAGCCGGTCCCTTTGGTGGGACGAAGCTGGGGTCCGTCTGCGCTGCACTGCTGTGGGCAGCTCCTGCTGGCCCACCTGTGGGGAGAAGGAGGTCCATGATGGGGGCACTTGCGTTGGTATGAGCGACTCTTAAGCACAGGAAACCCCAGCCTCGTGTCGAAGGGAACCTCCTGGCTGAGCACAATGCGGCTGTGCTTGGCCTGGACCTGCTCGCTGCCCTCAGCACAGAGCTCATGGGGTTCATGTGGGCCTTGGAGCATCCAGATCATGGAATCATAGAATCACTGTGTTTGGGAAAGATCTTCAAAACCATTCAGTCCGACTGTAAACCCTTCAACCCCATGCCTGCTGAACCATAGCTCTGAAGTGCCTTATCTCCACATTTCTTGAATGCTGCCAGGGCCAGTGATTCTCCCACTTCCCTGGGCAGCCTCTTCCAATGCTTCACCACTCTTTCTACCTGGAAAGTTTTCCTAATATCTAACCTGAGCCTCTCCTGGTGCAACTTGAAGCCATTTCCTCTTGTCTTATTGGTAGTTCTTTTGGAGAATAGATCAACCCTGCCTCACTACAACCACCTCTCAGGTTGTTGTGCAGAGCAATAAGGTCTCCCCCGAGGCTCCTCTTTTCCCCACTAAATAACCCCATCTCCCTCAGCCGCTCCTCATAGGGTCTGTGCTCCAGCCCCTTCACCAGCTTTGGTGACCTTCTCTGGACAATCTCCAGTGCCTCCATGGCTTTCTTTTCTAGTATTCCTAGTGAGGGGCCCAAAACTGCATACAGTATTTGACGTGCGACTTCACCAGCATCAAGTACAGGGGGAAGAGTGCAGGTCAGGCTGCTTTTTCCCATGCCCAGGAATACATCCCCTCACTGGAGTACCTCCTGCCTGACTATCTTGTCCCAAGGCTCCTTTCCCACCACCCTTGTTCTCTCCATGCAGGTCCCATCCCTGCCTCTCACCTCTCCCTCCAGCCCCACCACTCACCTCACTAGTGTGCTCTTGCACACTGGAATTCCTTTCCATGGACGAGGAGCAGGCATCCGCCTGCTGCTCCTTCTCCATCTCCAGGAACCACTCTGAGGCTCTCTCTCACGGGCACCAAGCGGAGTTGCTTTCTCCTAGTCGTGCCGCTCTCCTCAGAGTGAAGATCCCAGCAGGGACGTGGTCACCTTGGGGACTGCCCCATCACAGTGGCCTGTGGACATGATGCCACCCGCATCACAAAGCCCTGGGAGTCGCCATGGGGACACCAGGCACTGTGTCGTTTGCTCCTCTCCCCACTCCTGAGCAGATCCCTGGGGCACAGGACGAGTTGTCCTCTCCACAGCTCTGCGCGCCACAGGCCTTGCAGATGCTGCCCTTCATAAGGCTCTCCATAGCAGACACCCACCATGAGGCCACCCCCGTCCTTGCCCCGTGCTCTCGATTGCCTCTTGGTTCACCCCAAGGCAGAGCTCCCTGCATCCCGCTGCTCCCTCCCTGCGCTTCTCTTTCCCCCATCACCCTGTGGCTATTCCTTGCTATCCCAGGCCATCACTTCCTTGCTCTTTTTGGAGTCCTCCTCCTCCCCATGTTGCTCCCACTTTGAGGCTCTCCTCACCAGCGTGGCCCCTGCTCGACGATCAGCTCAGCGCATGGGAACCGTCTCCTTCCAAGTGGAGTGACACAAGTCACAGCCCGGGTCTCTCGCTGAGGCTTTGGGACCTCCTCCAGCTGCTGTAACCCCCGTCAGCCGGGGAAGCAGGCGCTGCCCTCCCCTGCCACCCTCTGCCTCCATCCTGGGCTCATTTTCAGCCAGAAATCCCCCTCCCCACAGGACTGCACGGACTGTCTTGGGCCAAGAGCAGGACTGTGGGTGACGCAGCACGCGCTGCTGCCGCGGGGTTTTGCATCCCCTCAGCTCCATGTGACGCCAACCCCCAACCGGCCACCAGGACAAGACAAAACACTGGGGACTCTCGCGCACAGGTTCACAACATGGGCTTGTTTCTGTCCACGCTCATTTACTACCCTGAGCCCCCTGCCCTGAGTGGGGAGCCTTTAGTTGCAAGAGTGAGGAAGGGCCTTAGTGCCAGTTACAAGTTGCAATTAATATGTAACCTGTTGTCTTTTATTTAACAAATGTTTCTTGTTTTGTACTTTTTTTTTCCCCCTTAGTTTCCTGTTTCTTTCCTCATTAACAGGAAAGCAGAAAATCTATTGATTTTAGCCAGGTCCCCTAGAAAACAAAGCAGAGGTACAGGATTGAGCAGCAGAGGAAAGAGGAAAGGAAATATTGTTTAGGGAAATGCTTGCATGCCAGGTCAGAGAGATGGAGGAAATAACTTCCTTCCAAGTCTTGGACACTGAAAATGATCTGATAAGTAAAACAGTTCTGATGTCTCAGAGAAAAAAAAATGAGGGGTGGTATATTTTAAACGTGAATAAATTTCTATCAATACACACTGTCATTCAGCAGATCCTGGTAAAATTCAACATAGCAAAAACTGTCCTTGTCTCCAGGTGTCCAGGCGTGTCTCTAGGTCCAGACCGTGGTTTCACATATAAGGTGCCATGAACTGCTCTTGCAGCTCCCTCCCCTGTGTCTGCAAGGACCCCATTGTGGGCAGCTGCCACCAGCCCTCTCATACGGGAGACAGTCCCAGGCAGACGCTGCTTGACCATTCACCATCTCCAAGAGCACGGGGTACACACAAGTCAGAGACGAATCCAGCCCTCATTCCCTAACACATCTCCCCATGAGCTCATTGCCTTGAGCCCATGAAGAGCCCCCAAATGCAACAAGCACCTTTCAGGCTGCGAGTTGTAGAACAAATTCTTGACTCCAGCTTTGGGAGAAGAGACCGATATTCAAGCATTGCACTAGGATATATCCTTCTATATGATCGGGAGGACAGCTGTGACACACTAAGAGACACATTTATGGAAGGCCTCTAGTTAAAGCCCTCTGAAAAATATGTCTGAAAGGCATGTTTGCTCTTTTTTGGCATGCCATCTCTAGCTTAAACACCAGAGAAAACTTGCTGAGGACTTTTTTAAAAATAAGAGCCTCTTTTGATGCTAAATGGAAGGTTACGTCCTGTCCCATGTTGTCCTACATGTACAAAATATTGTCCTGCTTCTACAAACCAAGTGAGACAGAGCATAAAAGACTTGTGAAGCTCACCAAAGCATCTCAGCCTGGGTGCACACTTTGTGCTCATTCATCCCACATGACTTGGATTCCAGCACATGGGGCCCGGCTGCCCCCAGCCCCGCGATGACGGCGCTGTGACGTCATGTCTTTGTGAGTGCCTGATTGGCCGGCAGCAGGCAGGCAGGCATGGGCGGTGGGTGGGGGGTCTCTGTGGTGAGAGGAGCTGAGAGGGCAGCAGTGGTTCCTGTGTGGGGAAGGGCTTTGAGGAAGCTGCTGTCTCTGAAGGCCACAGGCAGCAGCAGGGATGTGGTGGGGTTTGCACCTGTGAGGTCACCTCCATGTGAGCAGCTGGGTTTGGGGTTTAGGCTTTAGGGTTGTGATCAGTGGCGCAGAGCCTAGTTGGAGACCTGCAACTCTTGGTATCAGGAGTCAGTCAAAACCTGTTCAGTTTATTAATCAGTGACCTGAAGGGGCAGAGTGCACCCTCAGCAAGTTTGAGGAGGATAGAAAACTGGGAGGAATGGCTGATAGCCCAGAGGTCTGTGCAGGCTTTAAGAGGGACCTGGACAGCCTGGAGAGTTGGGGGTAGAGGAGCCTCATGAAGTTCAACACAGTCAAGAGCAGGACGTGGGGAGGAATAACTGCATGGCCCAGGGCAGGTGGGCGTTGACCTGCTGGAGAGCGGCTGTGAGAGAAGGACCTGGGCATCCTGGTGGGCAAAAAGTTGACCGTGAGCCAGCAATGTGCCCGGGTGGCAAAGAAGGCCAATGGCATTGTGGGCGTGGAGGGGATCTTATCAGTGTTTATAACTGCCTTAAGGGAGGGTGTCCAAAGGAGGGGGGCAGCTCGTGTCCTAGGGGACTGTGTAGGTCACTGCCATGGAGATGGCCCAGCGAGGCAGAGAACAGTCCTGGAAAGCGGTGCCCTCCGCTCACCCCTGTTGTTGTCCAGAGCTTTCTGATAAATCATTCAGGAATGTCTCCATATGGTACCAAAGGATGTGAAGTATTTCCAGTGGGGCACTGGAGAAGTTCCTTCTGCTCCCCTGCACAGACAGGCCTCTGCCCTGGGCACAGCTGTGCAGGAAGCCAGGACTTTGGGGCTGTTTGGGGATTTGGTGTTTTGTGAGGGAACCAGGGCTTCAGGGCCGCTTTCAGGCTGGGCACTTTTCAAAGCCAGGATCCAAGTCATGTGGGATGAAACAGCACAAAGCATGACCATTTGAGTGGATGCTTTGGTGAGCTTCAGTATGGGGTTCTCCAGGGGGTTTCTCTTTTTGTGCAAGTCGGATGTAGGTCAGAGGTTTCCTTCTTTAGGCACCAGAGCAGTTTTTAAACAGCAGGAATCATATTTCGTAGCTGCTACATATGATTACTAGGAAGAAGGTGCCTCTTGTGTGCCCTCGTTGCCAAGAAGGCCAATGGGATCCTGGGATGCATTAAGAAGAGCGTCTCCAGCAGATCGAGGGAGATGATCCTGCCCCTCTACTCAGCCCTGGTGAGGCCACATCTGGAGTATTGTGTCCAGTTCTGGGCTCCACAGTATAAGAGGGATGTGGAGCTGCTGGAGAGAGTCCAGCACAGGGCCACAAGGATGATGAGGGGCCTGGAACATCTGCCCTGTGAGGAGAGGCTGAGGGAGCTGGGCCTGTTCAGCTGGAGAAGAGAAGGCTAAGAGGGGACCTGAGCAGTGTCTAGAAGTACCTCAAGGGAGGCCGTGAGGAGGATGGGGCGGCCTCTTTGCACTGGTGGCCACCGACACAACAAGAGGAAACGGCCCCAAACTGAAGCACCAAAAGTTCCACAGGAACTTAAGGAAAAATTTTTTAACAGTGAGGGTGCCAGAGCCCTGGAACAGGCTGCCCAGAGAGGTTGTGGAGTCTCCTTCTCTGGAGATCTTCAAAACCCGCTTGGACGCAGTCCTGTGCCACGTGCTTTAGGTGACCCTGCGTGTGCAGGGGGTTGGACTAGATGATCTCTAGAGGTCCCTTCCAACCCTAAGCGTTACATGATTCTATGATTCTTGGCTAGGAGCACAAGAGGGATCTTGATCATTTTTTCTGTCTAACTTTTAAGGAAGAGTAAATTTTTACATAAGCATTATTTTACATGATTCTTGGTTCTACCAATTCCTTTGCCCTGTTACAGTGTGAATTAGTTCTCTGTGAACCTGAAATGTGCCTTTGAGGCTGATTTTGCACTTGTAGTGTAACCTTTGCACAACCTTTGTTCCTCTGGCTGGATTAGACTGCTTTCTTTGCAGCACTTCTGCTTTATAAGAAGAGTGGGGCTGCGGAAGGTCAGGTGAGATGTTCTGCTTGTGGGGCACATGGCCTTGCATGTTGTTTCCTGTAAAACTAGAGTATAATATAAATTTCCTTCACAACCGGCCAATATATTCCTGCAGTGGAAGGAGGAATCTTCTTCCGGGAAGAAGATAGGGTGTGATGGACCACAGTTCTTGCAAGGAAAGCAGAAGGGTGGGACTGTAGGGTCGACCTTGTTTTAGATAAGCTGCAATACCACTTGAGTGGATCAGGTAACCACCATCTGGCCAACGAGGCCTCCTTTTTGCAACCCGCCCCCTCGGGCCCATTCTTTCTAGCTCTAGTCGAGCTCTGAATTTCCTCTCTCCATCCCTGCTTGCACAGAGCAGGTCTTGATGCTCACCCGGAGCAGCCTGTCCCCTCAGCGTGGCAGAGGGGGCTGCCCTCTCCCACCCACCCTGGTGATGCTAGACCCACCTCAGCCCAATCCTGAACAGCTCCAGAGCAGCCCTGGAGGAGCTGGAGCTGCCTCGGGCCCCAGGGCAGTCTGGAGGCTGAAGGGTTTGACATGGGGCACAGCTTTTGTGGTGCTGGAAGCAGGAGGAAAGCAGGGGAATTAGGGCAAAGACTCTGGTTGTTAGCTTGCACAGCTTTGGCTGTGGCCAGGAGATGCCTTTCTTGAGGCTGGTCTCCAGGCTTCAGTGGATTCCAGCTCGAGAGTAGGAGCACCAGGATCTTCATGCAGAATGAACTTCCAGTGCCTCTAGATCAGGGGATGAAGCGAAAGAAGTCACCGAGTTGCAGAGCAGTTGTGGTGAGGAGCAACCTCTGGAGTTATCCAGTTCACCTCCCCCACAAACCTGGGCTGCTTAGAGGTTTCCAGTCTTGTATAACCATTACTAGGCTGTGCCTGACCCTCGTTAACATCACAGGGCAGATCCCCTTTTATTATGGAAATGTTATTCTGGAGGTCAACTGATGGTCTAAGGGAGCCCAAGAACTCATCCTGCCTGTTATTCCAAGCCACATGGACATGGAAACACAACCCTGTGACCCTCAGGTTATGAGAACTGCTGGACCATATCCACAGAATAGAGCATAGAAGGACAGCATGGAAATGAAGAGAACAACTCTATAAAGAGAAAGTCCTGATGCTCTGCCAGGATGTGTCCAGGAAAGCTGCAGCCCCCACAGGAAGGCTGCTGTCACTGGGCATGACACTGTCAAGCACGGTCCTGTCCTCACAAGCTGCTGTCTGAGTGTCCCTGCCACTGTCCCTCCATTTATAGTGTTGGGAGTTTTGGAGAGGGAAGGGATCAGCCCATGGTGACACGTGGCTGTCACCCTTCCAGAAGAGGGTTGTAAGATGACATGCTGACTGTCCTTGAAGCAGCCGAGCTCTCCTAATGGACATGGGACTGTTGGTCTCACCCCATCTATGCTTGTCTGAGCCGAACTCTGTGCCCTGGAGCTCCCTTGATGCCAGAGCAGGAAGAGACACTGCACAGGGAAACTCTCCTCACTGCACTCAGGGACATGACACCTGGGGGAGCTCTGACCGGCGGGCTCTGAGGTTGCTCCTCTCTGCTGGTGAAGGGGGAAGCAGGGCCTCCTGCTTCAACAGAGTCTCTGGAGAAGATATAAATGAGAGGGATTTGTTTATTGAATGCATCAGAAAAAAAAATAGAGAAAGAAAGGGAGAAAGAGGTGAGGAGAGGAGAGGAGAGGAAAGAGAAACAGCACAAAGCCTTGATGCCTGACAGTCTGTAACTGGCGGGGTTATTGTTGCAGACATTGGACCCACGTAACCAGTTTCCTCAGTGCGTCCTTGAGCTCCTTGTTCCTCATGCTGTAAATAAGGGGGTTCAGTGCTGGAGGCACCACAGAATACAGAATGGCCACCACCAGATCCAGAGCTGGGAAGGAGACAGACAGGGGCTTCAGGTAGGCAAACATTGCAGTGCTGACAAAGAGGGAGACCACAGCCAGGTGCGGGAGGCACATGGAAAAGGCTTTGTGCCGGCCCTGCTCAGAGGGGATCCTCAGCACAGCAGTGAAGATCTGCACATAGGACACCACAATGAAAATGAAACACCCTAAGGCTAAACAGAAACTAACCACAAGAAGCCCAACTTCCCTCACGTAGGAGTCTGAGCAGGAGAGCTTGAGGATCTGTGGGATCTCACAGAAGAACTGCTCCACCACATTGCCTTGGCAGAGTGGTATGGAAAATGTGTTCCCAGTGTGCAGGAGACCGTAGAGAAGGCCACTGGCCCAGGCAGCTGCTGCCATTTTGACACAAGCTCTGCTGCCCAGCAGGGTCCCGTAGTGCAGGGGTCTGCAGATGGCAACGTAGCGATCGTAGGCCATGACTGTGAGGAGATAAAACTCTGTTGAAAATAAAAAAAGGAAGAAAAATATCTGTGTGGCACATTCTAAGTAGGAAATGTCTCTGGTGTCCCACAGGGAATTGTGCATGGATTTGGGCAGAGTGGTAGAGATGGAGCCAAGGTCGAGGAGGGAGAGGTTGAGAAGGAAGAAGTACATGGGGGTGTGGAGGTGGTGGTCGCAGGCTACAGCTGTGATGATGAGGCCGTTGGCCAGGAGGGCAGCCAGGTAGATGGCCAGGAAGAGCGAGAAGTGCAAGAGCTGCAGCTCCCGCGTGTCCGCGAATGGCAGAAGGAGGAACTCTTTCAGGGAGCTACTGTTGGACATTTTGCTCTCTCCAGGCTTTGTAGACTGTTCAAAGAAGAAAAGACATTGAGACGTTATGACAGACTTTTTAAGTAAAATAGCCCCCAGATGTTCCAATTCTCATACACTGCCCATGTGGCCTCTCTTCATCGAGATCTTTGTGCATCTCCTTTGCTTGTGCTCCAGTTTGGGGTGGAGGAGTATGATGGGAGGAGCAGGGACATCTCCCCGTGGCCTCCAGAGAAGTCTGTCCTGCTTTACAATCGTGGGAAGGGGGCATCAGGGGTGTTGAGCTCTGAGATTCATCCTCTTTCAACTGAAATCCCCTTGGTTTGTAAAAGGGTTTTTCAGTATCTACACCACCACTTCTAAAGACTGGCTGAGAGCACAGTTTGGGGATTTTTGACATTGTTTGAGATTGTTTGATTGTTTGACATTTTATGAGATGCCTCTCTCACCCCCGCGAGATGTTCCTCAGAGGAAGAAATATTCATCATTTCTGTCAGGAATCATGAGAAAAAAATGGATTGTCATCCTGTGCACAGTGAGGACAGCTCGTCTCTCCTTGATTCCAGGTGTTGTGTGCCCACACCTCTTTGAACTGCATGATGATCACCTAATAAGTTGCCCTAAAAAGAATTCAGTCCCTCCTAAGAGCAGGCGAGTCCAGTTTCAAAACCGCAAATCTCCAACTTCTCTCCCTTTCTCAAGGCACCTGAGGGAGGTCTCCAAGCTCCACTTCTAGCCAAGAACATGCAGGGCTCTTTTCAGATGCCCATATGCAGTTTCCAAACAGTTTTTTTCAGTCTCAGTCAGTAACAGATTCTTCAGAGGTCTCCTGGACATCACAGAGATGTCAGGAGTCAGCTATGTCCCTCCTGAGGGCACCTCCAAGTCTGTTAAGACATTACAGGGAAATGGTCAGATGAAGTAGCCTTGAAGATGGACTCTGCCTGAGGGAGAGTCAGCTCAGTTCCTAACCCCATGGACTGCATTTCTTCGAGCTGCACAGGTTAGAGGAGACTGGAGACACCTCATCTCCATGCATATTCCTCTCTTCCACAACTTTCAGTGCAGGTGTTTGAATCTCAGCTGAAAACCCTGCAACCACAGGGAGTACAAGAGAAGAACAGGAGCAGCATGGATAGGAGGGAAAACAAGGAGAAATCCTGTGATCCTTCTGCTGAAGGAAGCAAGGAAAGAGAGGCAGAGGGGCATTCAGGAATGCCTTTCCCTCACCTATATGGGCATGCCACCTCACAGATGGTGACATTGCAGGCAAGGCACCTGAAGCCCCAGTATCAGGCAGCAGGAAATGTGCCCATAGCAGGAGGGATGCCCCTGTCCTTTGCCAGAGATCTGGCTGTGGTGGAGTGGGCTGATACCCTGGACCCCAAGACTGTCAGCACAGAGAGGCTGCTGGGGGGCAGAGGAGACGTGGCAGGGCTTGCTCAGAGGAAGGTGTCTGCATTGGAAGGACTGAGCATGACTTCCCCAAGTCCATTCTCCCATCATGGTGGGCATTTCCCTCTCCTTCCCTGACCATCTCTGCTGCCCACAGCAGTCCCTGATGGCACCCTACTCTGTCCCAACATTTTTTCCCTGTCTGTGCTCACAGGGAACATCAGTTTTGTGTGCTTAGTTCTGCCCCACACAGGCCTCTGGGGACAGGGCACTGTCCAGGGGCATCGCTGTGCAGGCAGTTTGTAAGAAGCAAGAATCATAAACACCACAAAAGTGATGCTAATGCTGTCTGCAGGCTCAGGTGGGTTGAAGGGTCTCTGTAAAGTTTCTCACAGACCTATTGATCTCTGAAAGGGAAGGCTTGAGTCCCACTTCCTTGGCAAAACAGAACACACTCCTCTTTTCTCCCTGCGGCAATTAGGGAGACAACTGAAAATGCAGGAGGAGGAAAGATCGTGCCCTTGGAAGTAGCCCTTCTCTTGACCTTCCTCTTGAAAAGACTCCTCAGACATGTCCTGTACATGAACAAGGTGAGCAGACTTGACTGAGGCAGCACAGTCTCAACAGGAAGATGATCCTGGCTGATTGGGAACCAGTCCTGTCACTCAGAGCTTCTCCTGCGGCACTGACCCTTGCAGGCAGCAGAGTCACTGCTCTCGGGGCTCCTTGGTATGCACTGATGCTGCTCTGATTCAGAAACCTGAGACACCTATGTGCACACCCAGCACTTGACGCCCCTGCAGCAATACCTGGAAGAAAGGAGCAGTGTGCCCTGCCCTGTGAAGGTGCATCAGGGAATCCCTGAGCTGGATCAGCTCCTTCTGCCATGCCCTGCATACTCCAGGAGAGAGAAGTCCTATCAGTCATGGGGTGGGATGGGTTCAGAAGATCCCTCCAGGAACCTCAGCAGCATTGCCCTGCAGCCAGAGACTTACCACGCAAGCAGTTGTGAAGATTTCTTCCTTCAGTGAGCTCTGCTCTGTCCTCCCGCTCCACACTGCCGTTCCCCTCTCGCTGCCTTCTCTCCTCTGCTGTCCGCAGCAGCAGGCAGTGCCCGCAGCCCTGCTGCTGTTGGCACAGGAGCTGCTCCTGCACTCGGCTGTCTCTGGGCAGTGCTGCTAGGCTGCCATGAGCTGCCTCCATCCCAGGAGCCTGGCCCAGCTCAGGAGCAGAGGCCCAGCTGAACTCACCAATTTCTCTGTCCCTCGTGCTCCCTCCTCCTGGGAAATGTGCACTGTAGTCAACTAAAATAATCCCTGATTGTCTCTCTGTAAACACTAGGGAAGATTGGTGTCAGCACTGTAGTTTGTTTCATCACAGCATGGTTACTTGGAAGAGCTGAAAATGTCCCACTCGGGAAGCCCCTCTTCCCAACTCTTAGCTAGGCAAGCTAAATGAATACAAGAATAGAGCTCACTTTCCCAGTGTTCAGGTATTGGTTGATGTCACCCAGTTTGGGATTCTCAGGCTGGTTTAGAAGACCCTGGGCTGCCATGGTATTCTGTGGTGAGCTCCACAGCAATGCACAGAAGGTGGAATTCCCCTTGCCCAAGCTGAAGGGCAGGGCACAGCAGGGATGCCTGGATGTGAGGTCTTGCTCTATGCTCCCAATCACTGGTCGTTCAGGGTGGGTGTCAGCTGCACACACACAAACCCTTGGTGACACTGGAAGGGTCAGAGGTGGTTGAAGGCATGTGCCAGTGTCTGATTGCTATGATCACCATATCTACTTTCTTCTAGAGCGTGTGTTTGGACCAGGTAGGGAATTGCTTTGGTCCCCCAAAATGTTATCAGATGCCCACTGCTACCAGAGCTCTATTCACTAGGAAGCTGAGACACGAGCAGATGCTGACATTGAAACAATTCATTTCATTCTGTTCAGGCACTTGATTTACTGACACAGAAATAGGCCATGCTGGATGCCTGGGGCGTCCAGCACGGCCGCGTGTCTCTAGCAGATACACCCTATGACCTACAGGGTAAACGTGTCCCTTTCAAGTGGTTTTGGGCACTCAGGTTTCTTAACAGTGCCCACATGTCTGGATCCCACCACTGTCCTTCAGCCAAGTCCTAACAGTCTACAGCCAAGCTTACTTCATCAATGAGAGAGGCACATCACACCAAGGTCTCCACACCCTTCAACCCTTCTAGCTCTCCCTCTCTTGAAACTCTTCACACCCTTAGATGACATGAACAGGGCTTGGGGCTATGATTTCCTCAGGCTGTGAACTCACAGGCTGCTCAGGCCAAGGGACTTCTTCGCTGGCATCTTGTCCTTCCTGGAGATTGGTTCACCTCTGTCACAGGTCCCAAGGTAAAGCCCGCTCCCGCGATTCCTTCTGCACAGCCCAGGTCTGTTTCTCCCGAGGCCTCCCCTCCTCCTGGCCTGGGTGTGAATGGCGGTGCTGGGGCTGGGCCTGGGTTTGGGGCTGGGGCTGGGCAGTGCCGTGGGGACACGGGAGCCCTTGGCCATGGCGGGGGCAGAGCCTTGTGGGAGGGCCGGGAGCAGAAGAGGTGGTGCCAGGGCCAGCTGGGGCGGGCAACACCACAGGGCCAACATCGCCCTCGTGGGTACCCTCCCCGGCTCCCAGACTGCCCTTCATCCCTCTGCTCTTCCCTCAGGATGGAGGAGAGACCCCCCGGGTGGCCTCGGAAGAGGACAGGGCTCAGCAGGGCAGCAGCTCTGCCCCCGCGCCCTCCGAGGGCTGCGAGCCCCAGGCGACGCAGGGCCCGTGCAGCCAGGGTGAGTGCCGGGCTGTGGGATGGGGACCTTTCCTGCCCGCCCGCCAGCACCTTCCGCAGCCCGGCCTCGCCGGGCCCGGCACTGCAGCCCCACACTGGGCACCCTGCGCCCCGCGGGGCCGGCGGGAGGCTGCACCCAGGGGAGCAGCCAGGGCTGCTCTATTGGAGATGGAAATTTTTATGATCTGTAGAGTCTGTAGAGTCAAATAATTATTGTGTGAAACAAAACCCAGACCTTGGAGGAGAAATACTCAACTTTGATAATGCTCAGCAGAGGCCACCAACAGAGGAAGATTGTAACACCCAGGTCTCTGAACAGGAACAGAGAGCACATATCGCTTACATGTTATCCAAACAAACAAAGGAGTTCGTTAGCTCAGGAGAAGCAAGAACTGCTGTTCAGGCTGCTTTGCTGCCAGCCTGACTACAAAGCGCCGTCTAAGGAAGTTTGAAGACCAAATTCACTGTGAGAATGAGAAGGATAAGGAAAGTGGGACCACCACTTTGAGGAATGAGACCCCCTTCTGGAATGTGCACTTGCACAGTCTTAGAAGGGTTCTATAATAGGAAGGCGAAGATTTGCCTGCCCCTGGGCAGCCTTACATGGCCTTACTGGCCTTACATGACAGGATGCTCCAGGAATAAAACATGAGGCCAGGCTCAGGTGGGACGGAGACTCACAACATTGAGGTCAACGTTGTCTCCCACGGGGACACGCACTATGATTGAGAGTCTGCCAGCCTCTCCACTCCATTATCTTGGAGAAATGTGTGGTCTCATAGTTCTGCTGGCAATATTATTCAGTAAGTAACCGTATCCTATTCGTTTGTACTTGTACCTATGTTGTTTTGATTAAAGGTGTCAGTATCAGTAAGTCTGTCTCATCAGATGTGTTTTTATTGTCGAATCCGGAGCTCATCTGGCACACCTGCTCAGGAGCAGAGGCCCAGCTGAACTCATGAATTTCTCCATCCCTCGAAATAATCAACAGTGGTCCCTGTCTAAGCACTGAAGGAAGATTGATGCCAGCACTGCAGTTGTTCTCATCACAGAATGCTTATTTGCAAGAGGTGGAAACGTCCCACTCTGGAAGACCTGATTGGCATCTCTTAGCTGGGCAGGACACCTAGATGGGGACAAGAAGAGAGCTCATTTTTCCAGAGTTCAGGTATTGACTCAGATGAGCCAGTTTGGGCTTCTCAGGCTGGCCTAGGAGGCCCTGGGCTGGAGGGGAATTCACATCCTTCCCATGTGCTCTACAAAAGCACCCAGGAGGTGGGATTTCCCCTTCTGCAGGCAGAAGGGAGCACAGCAAGGCTGTGTGCAAGCAAGATCCTCCTCTATGCTCCCTTTAAAATCACTAGGGATGGAGGGGGAAAGCCAGTTGCTCACACAGAAACACATAGTGACACTGAAAGCGAGCGAGGTACTTGAAGGCATGCACCTACTTCCGTCAAGAGCATGAACTGGGGGACCAGGTAGGGAGTTGGTGACCTGAAAGGACACCAGATGTCCACTGCCACCTGAGCTCCTCTCACTAGGCAGCTGAGGCACACGCAAACACCGCAAGCACTTGATGTCAATCAGTGTAGGCACTTGATTCAGTGACACCAAAATAGGCCTGCAGGAACAGGTGGGCTGCCTGGGGTGTCCAGCACAACCCCATGTCTCTAGTAGATACAGCAGGGCACCTATGGGAAAACCAGGACCCTTTGCAGTGGTTGCTGGCAAGAGCCTAGGAAGACTTGGATTTCCTGACAGGGCCCAAACAACTGGATGCCACCACTGCTTTAGGCCAAGTCCTCCTTATGTACAGTCAAGCATGCTTCAGAAATGGGAGAGGCACATCACCCCCAAGGTCTCTGCTCTAGTCGCTGGACCCTTAACACCTTCTATTGCTCCCTCTCTGGAAACTCTTCACACTCTAAGATGATATGAAGAGGAAATGGGCTAATGGGGACCTCAGGCTGCCCACATCCAGGGACTTCTTCAGTAACTTGATGTTAAGCAGTCCTGTCCCACATGCTGATCACTGAGGGATGCCAGGAATAGCCAGCTGCCACTTGGCAGCACTGTACTGTTGATCACTGGTTTTAGCCTGATGCTCCATCCACCTGCCTTATAGTCCACTGATCCTCTGCAGATCAGTCCACAATTTGACTAGAAGGAGACTATGAGAAACCTTTTCAATGTTCATGCTAAAGTGAGAGTTCACAAAATCCCCTGCTTTGTCCTTTTGCACACAGGCATTCATCTTGAGGTGGAAGGCAACCAGGTTGCTCTGGGACGGGCTAACTTTACTGTTCTATCATGTCAGTAGGTGGTTTCACTAGGAAAGTCTCCTGGCTCCTGTCCCAGTGCTGCTCAGCTGCCATGGTTATTATTAGTTTTTCCTTGAACTCTCTTGAAACTCCCTTTGCTGCTGCTTGTCCTTGTTGTCTCTTGTCCTTTCCTGACCTTGGCCCCAGCCAGACCATCCCATCTGGTTTGACTGAGGGCAATCACAGTTTCACCTCTAAGAACAGCCTTGCTGGGGTCTTCAGGCACCATGCAGGCAGGCCATGGTGGTTTGATGGGGGGTAAAAATTGCTAAGAGATGAATCCCCTTGTGTTCCAGCCAATCCTCAAAGGTTAGAGGGACTAGGGGTGGCTGGACTCATCTCTTAATAGGGATATCAAATACTGTGGTAAAGATAAGATCGACTCTGGCAGTACCAGTTTCATCAACAGTCGATCAACTGTAGGTCCGATTGCCTTCAAAACAAGTACTTGGATTCATGAATAGCACAATTTATTCAAATGCAAGATTTGGAAAGCAGGTTTTGCATGCCAGTAGAGGAAATTCTCGACTACAGTGTGGGGTTCTTACCTAGTGCCTAGTGTACAAATGTGCAACCATCACTCAGACAGAAGATGGGAGAGGGCTCTCAGTCTCGAGGAGTCTCCTCAGGCAGTGTCCTGAACTGAGGGGAGGAAAGGGGTTCACCCTGTTGACTGATCCAGAAGTTACGATGGAGTCTTCCCTCTCTCCTCTTCCTTCTAAGTTCCTCTTCCTCCTCCTCCTTCTTCTTCCATTCTTACCACCCCCATTCTTCCTACCTAGTTCTTACTACCCTATTCTTTCTTCCTACTATCTCCCTTCTTAGTTCACCTTTTATATATTTTCTTTTACATTTAGGTGGAGTGACTATAGTCACACTGACTTTCGTTATTCATGTGTTTAAAAAAGTCTCCTGAGTTAATCAAAAATCTAGATAGCATGCTCAGTGAGCCGTGGTTGTTCCTTGGAAGCAGGTAACTTCTGGGATGGGGTTGTGTGTTGGTATTATAAGGAGATTCAAAGTCTATCAGAAGGACTGATCTGCCACCATTGTTGGGCCAGCACCAGACATCACACTATTTGGCTTATCATCAGCTGCATGGTACGACCAGGTTGCTGCCTCTGCAGGGAGTCCAACAGAGTTTTGGCCGCAGTATCTTCACTCCACTCCACCCTCCATTCATTCATCGTGTGCACGACACCATCAGATTATCCCCTACGCAGGGAAGCCAACAAAGTTTGGCCATGGTGTCTACACTCTTCTTTTACTACTCTTAGTATGTGGTAGGAGGGCAGATTGTGTGGCCATGGGAATCGTGGAGAAGTAGATTCCACATGTACCAACCATAATGGAATGAGTGATGGTCTCTCACCTCAAGAAAGCCTCTGTAATGCCATAATTTCTGTTAGCCTCAGTATTTCTCTAAATTACCATTTCTTGAGCAATTCTCTCACACCCCTTTAACTAAAAGCCTTTTAGCACTTTCCACATTAACTAAAAGCCCTTTAGCCTGAAGCCTTTTCCCTTTAAGGAAAAAACCC